>NW_020175787.1:210990-253763 GCF_003031525.2 Neophocaena asiaeorientalis asiaeorientalis
GCTCCCCACCAGCGCTGCCACCCACCCCCACCCCACCCCCGCCCATCCCAGGGCTCCAAGTTCCTTGCAGGTTCAGAGACGGCAAGAGTGTTCGGGTTAAATGTGAGACGTCGGAACCAGATTGCCTGTGTTCCAGCCCAGCTCTGCCATTTGCTAGCTGTGTGACTTAGTTATCTGAGTTAACCTCTTACTTGTAAAATGGAAATAATAATAGTACCCACCTCATAAGGTTGTTGTCAGGATCACAGCAGACAAGGCAAGTGAAACTCTTAGCACAGTGCCTGGTGCATAATAAGCTCTCGAGAACAGATAGCTATGTTATTATTGTCACTATACTTAGATATTGTCATTATACTTAGATTCTATTGTCATTATATTTAGAGTCTATTCCTACAAGTGTACAAAATCCACATTCAGGGACAAAAATCCACATTCTCCTGATCAAGTCATTCCTTTCCTCCAAGACTTTCAATGGCTACCAACTGTCTACAGTAAAAAATCCAGGCCCTTGGCCTGGCACTTAGGGGTAGAGCTTTGATTTCCTCCTTCATAATAGTCACTGGACACGTGGAAGATAAATAAGTCCCATCACTATATTACGGTTGTCATGGTCATCATCTATTGTACTACTTGGAGAAACTGGCTTTTAGCACAAATTTATAAGGAGACCCTGCCTGGGGGAACAAAAACAACCCTGAATCAATACCAAATTGAAATTCAGAAGTAATAATAATAATAGCTTGCATTTATTGAATATCTACTATGTGTCTGGTACCACGCATGACACTTTATATCTATTATCTCACAATTCTCATGTAGTCCTAGGATGTAGGTAAAATTATTACCATCATCTTACAGATGGAGGAACTGAGAAGCAAAGAAGGAGTAAGTAATTTGCAGGACTTCCCTGGCGGTCCAGTGGTCAAGACTCCACACTTCCACTGCAGGGGGTGCAGGTTCGATCCCTAGTCAGGGAACAAAGATCCCACATGCCCTGTGGCATGGCCAAAAAAAAAAAAAAAAAAGAGTAAGTAATTTGCCCAGGGTCACACAGCTGGGATGTGTTAGTGCCAGGATTTGAGCCTAGGTCTAAAGTCTAACACCTGCTGTATTAAATACCATACCATTCTCCCTCCCTTTAGAGACACCAGGCCCGCCAATAGTGTCTTCACTTCCATTTTTCCCTCTGCACTTGAGTGGTTAAATGTCAACTCTCCCAATGTACTTGGAATGAGCTGGCAGTCCCAGGGCCCCTGAGAGGTCTGAATGGGCCTGGAAATATCACGGATACATACCCTGGGAGGCTCCCTCACATCAATATCCCAGGTGGAGATGCCTCCTGAAGGGCTTCACCCCTCAGGCCCCAAGGGAGATGGGAGCCACCTTGGAGGCCTGCTCTCAGGCCTGTTCCCTGCCCTCAAACCCCTGTCCCTGAGGCCCCACTGCTGGCTCCAGTAGCTTCACGATGTCCCAAAGCCCTTCATGGCAGAGGCTTCCCCTGGCTGTCTATCTTCTCAGACCCAGATGTCACCTGTCAGCTCTGCTTCCATGTGAAACAAGAGTCAGCCTCTCAGGGCAGCAGTCTTGCTGGGCTTTTTCTTCTCAGGGACAGCACAATGCAGCCCCCGCTGCCTCCTGGCCTTGGCTAGACAGCTCAAAGGCAGGGATGCTCACTAATGACAAGGATGAAGCTTGCCACTGTTCCCATGGCAACTGTGGCCCTCCACTTAGTCGATCACTTTTTGAAGCTCCTGCTGGTGTGAAAGTTATTTTGCAAAGAAATGCTTAACTCATATCCAGGAACTCTGTTCCGGGTCTTCAGATCCTTCCAGGTCTCTTATAAAGTTGACTTTCTCTTTCCTCCCTTTATTGAAATCCTTTCATCTTTAAAGCTCAGCCCAAATCCTACCTCTTCTAAGAGACCTTTCCATACTCCCTCACTCCTCCCCTCCCCACGTGGAGTCAATCTCTTGCTCGCCACACTCCCCTGGGGCGTGTTTATGGCTTTATTAGATCACAGTCTGCCTGTTTCACAGTTATTTATGTCTCCTTCTGAGCCCCTGGTGAGTGATCAGCCCATAGTAGGTACTAAACAAATATTTGTCTGAATTTATTTGAATTTCCCTTTCAAGGTTTTTAAAAATTACTATTATTAACAGTACAGACCATTACTAATAATCCGTTATGCTTATAAAATTATTAACAGTTTATATATAGCTTCACGCTTGAAGGCACTTCTTTAAACCCCAGCTCCACCTTTGCTAGCTGTGTGACAGTGTACAAGCCCTGGAAATGCTCTCAACTGGCTTCTCATCAGTAAAATAGATTGCTGTAAATATTAAAATAAATGTGTAGGGACTTCCCTGGTGGCGCAGTGGTTAGGAATCCACCTGCTAATGCAGGGACAGGGGTTCAATCCCTGGTCCAGGCAGATCCCACGTGCTGTGGAATAACTAAGCCCATGCGCCACAACGACTGAAGCCTGCACGCCACAACTACTGAGGCCTACATGCCTAGAGCCCATGCTCCACAACAAGAGAAGCTACCACAATGAGAAGCCCACACACCACAGTGAAGAGTAGCCCCCGCTCGCTGCAACTAGAGAAAGCCTGAACACAGCAACGAAGACCCAATGCAGCCAAAAATAAATAAATAAAATAAATTTATAAAAAATAAAAGTGTAAAAGGTTTACTTAGCACAGGGCCAGATACCTAGTGGTGCTTCAATAAATGTTAGCTATTATCATTTTTGTGGGGTCTCATTTGGTCCCCACAAAAGCTCTAGGATATGAAGAAGGGCAGGGCTTTTGTCAGTGTTATCATCAGTGACACACAAAGAGACTGAGCTCAGAGAGGGGAAGAGTTGCCTAAATGTTCAGACATCAGTTGAGTGCTGTGGTGGGCACCTGCTGTCTGCCTTGGAGCCACTTCCCCTCTCCTGGAGACAGAACCCAGATTTTCCTTTGCAGAATTACTCCTCTCCACTGGTGTCAACTCCAGGGACAGGCTTGGACAATCGGAGCATCAGATGTCCCTCTGCCACAGTGATTAGTTCAGGGATGGACAAGGGGTCCAAGTCTGTCCAATGAGACTGGAGTCTGAGATTTTGGGGTGAATTTTTCTTTTTTTTTTTTGTGGTACGTGGGCCTCTCTCTGTTGTGGCCTCTCTGGTTGCGGAGCACAGGCTCCGGACGCACAGGCTTAGCGGCCATGGCTCACGGGCCCAGCCGCTCCGCGGCACGTGGGATCTTCCCGGACCGGGGCACGAACCCGTGTCCCCTGCATCGGCAGGCGGACTCCCAACCACTGTGCCACCAGGGAAGCCCTGTGTGAATTTTTGAGAACGAGATTTTCTCTTTTCTGCTGAAATATAAGCCTGGACCTGCCTGGGGCTAACCCTGACAGAGAGGAAAGCAAAACGCAGAGGCAGAAGCAGATGGACCCATAATAACAGCATCTGAGCATGCGAATCCTGAAGCTAGAACCCCCTGGCTGTGAGTGACGTGAACCAATACGGTCTTCCTCATGCCAGTTTGCATTGATGTCTGTCACTTGCACCTGAACAAGTACCAACTATTGCTCCTCCACACAGAAGTCAAGGATCTCTTTATCCCATTCATTCACTCAACAAACACTTATTGCCATCCACTCAGCTGGCCTGAGGCTACAGTGGTGGAGAGGATAATACCAGACTCTCTGGGAGTTAATAGCCTATTGTCATCTCACGTCACATATGAAGAGACTGAGGCTCGGGAGGGGGATGCCCCAAAGTATGTGCCCTTCAGATGATTTAGAGGACCAAGACCCTGAGTGAAGCTGGGCAGGAGCTGAGGCAGGCAGCTGGGACTTGTCAGTTACCAGCAGGACTGGTTTAGGGACTCATGAGTTTCTGCTCATCCCAGGTCAAAGCAGGAAGGTTCTGGGCCCAGACCAGAGGTTGGATGCAGAGGCTGAGGCTCTGGTCGCCTGGGTTCAGAGCTCCAGGCAGGTGACAGTGTCCTGGGAGGAGCATGGCTCTGAGATCTGACGGGGGATTTGACTCCCATGCTCTTGGCTTAATGGACAACTTCTCCTTTTGAGCTGGAACTCTGATTGTTAAAGGCTCTCCAGCATCAAGATTATCTTGGGAGGAAAAATCTGGGAGGAGGCTTCTTCTCCCAGGAGTTTTCACTACATTTTTCAGAGAGAAGGGCCCCACTTTCCAGCCTAAGCTGTGGCTAGTTTTTCTACTTTATCCGATGACTCATGCTTGGGAAAACCCAGTCTCTCCAGGGCTGGGTCCCTCAGGGAGGCTGTGATGTCTAGAAGTTGGATTTGCACTCAGCTTGATTTATCTGTCTCTGCCTTATCTGTGTCTAGCACAGGGTCTGGCATATAGTAGATGAATAAGTTTTTCTCAAATGAATGTTTGTGGGATTTTTTAAGATGGAGAGTGGTGCCCATTCTGAGGCAAACTGACCGTAAAACTAGTACAGCATAAGCTTCAGGATCCCTTGCTGGCACGGGCCTTTCCCTAAGCCCCAGGAGGGGCCCTAGCAATGTGTTCACATGGTCATATGCTTCTGTAACATTTGCACAAGTCATTTTAACTGCAATGGGTTGAGATCACTGACTCCACTCTGACCTCCTTCCTCACTGTCATATTTTCCTCCTGTCAGATGGCTTTAGAATGGCTGTGGCATCTTGGGGTCTGGCTAAGGGGAAGGTGAATTGGGAAAACATTTAGTCTGCATTTGGTGTCTGTGTAGGTTCCATGTATAGTTAAGTCAGCTGTCTTTGTATGTAAATGTCGTCGGGACCCCCTTTCTGTCCACCGAGCCAATTCACCTGTCCAAAGGTGCAGGCTCAGAGCTCACACAGTGATGTGAACGTGTCCCTCAATAACTAACAGAACTATGTGTCTGAGTAAGTGAAGTTTGAAATCTAAGGAGCCAGAAACTAGGCTGTGGAAAATTCTTCCAATTATCAGGCCTGTCCAATTGTAAGTAGAGGATTATGTGCTCAGAGATACTTAGACAAAATGGAAGTTATTTCTTGTCAGCAATATTCTCTATAAAACAGTTCATACAATTAGAAATGCACCGTAACCTTTTACTTCCTTTTAATGAGTATCAGGTTGTCAGTGGGTTGAATTGTGTCCCTCCAAAAAGATATGTTGAAGCCCTAATCCCCAGTACCTCAGAATGTGACCTAATTTGGAAAAACGGGTTATGGGGGTTCTCAAGTTAAAATTACGTCAATAGGATGGGACCTACCCCAATATGACCAGTGTCCTTATACAAAGGGGAAGTTGGATACAGAGACACAAACACAGGGAAGACCCCAGGTAAAGATGGAGGCAGAGATTGGGGTACAGCATCTACAAGCCAAGGAACACAGAAGATGGTCAGCAGTGCACCAGGAGCCAGGAGAGAGACCTGGGCAGATTCTCCTTCACAGCCCTCAGAAGGAACAACCCTGCAGACAGCTTGATTTCAGACTTCTAGCCTCCAGAAATGGGAGACAATAATACAATACATTTCTGGTGTTTAAGCCACCCAGTTTGTGTTACTTTGTTATGGCAGCCCTGGTGAACTAATACACATGTGGAATAGAATTTGTCAGAAGACCTGTGTCTGTACTCCACAAACCTGGAGCAGTACCACAAACGGTGAGCACATCCCTGTGTGAAGTCCCATGTTTTATGCATTCCAACTATCAGAAACTAAAAAGAAAAATGCAATTAACCATGCAAGAGTGACTTCCCTGGTGGCTCAGTGGTTAAGAATACGCCTGCCAATGCAGGGGACACAGGTTCAAGTCCTGGTCCAGGAAGATCCCACATGCCTCAGAGCAACTAAGCCCATGCGCCACAACTACTGAGCCTGCGCTCTAGAGCCCGCAAGCCACAACTACTGAAGCCCCCACGCCTAGAGCCCATGCTATTTTCCTATCCTAACAAGAGTATACCTGAGATGGCACCTGTGGCCTGCCCTCATTCCCTAAATAATACACTGCTCTGGCCATCCAGAACTTTCTCCCATTGTCCACAATTAGGACTTCCCTACCTCCACCCCTGGGGCCCTCATCCTGGGGCCAGTGTGTGCTCCCCAGATCCTGTTTAGAAAAACAACCAGCTGGGTCTGTTCCCATGGGCCCAGATCACAGATTTGAGATTCTGAAGAATGAAGGGGTAAGAAGGGCCTGGACTCTACCTCTGAAACCACCTTTCCCCATCATTTTCCATCCCTTTTGCCTACCCAGAAAACAAAATTGGAGTTATTTCCTCTTAGAACCTGAAGAAACATTGCCTTTATGTTTGGCCACAGACGTGCTGTCTCCATTACCCTGTGAAAGGCCATTTAACATTGGCAATTCTGCTGGGTTTTTCTTTCCACCTTTTCTTCCTCCTACCACCCAGACCCGGCACCCCTACCCCCCCGCCCCCAGTCTGGCCTCCAGCCTCCCTTCCATTTTCCCAGCTCCACAGTGTCCTCAGGAGAACCTCTGCCCTCTTCTCCCCTCTAACCCACCTCCCGCCCGCGCTTACCACCAGCCTCCTTGGCTGACTCTCTCATTAGAGGACCAGCCAGCATCACATTTTCCTTAGGATCTGTCTGGGCTTTTGGCTAAGGACCTAGGGAGCAGCAGAGGGAGCTTTTGGTTGAGCGGTTCGGCTGCAGGGTCCAGGTGGCTCCCGACGTAGAGGGCTGCGTCTGGAGTACCCTCAAACACAGCTTGAGCCATCAAGATTCTGAGCTCAGCACTGAGAAGAGAGTATCAGTCAGGACGCTTGGGGGCACAGAAACCCAAGTGCCCAGCTTAGGCAAGACTTGCGTAACCACGAGGATGGAGGGGAGCTTCGGGGATGACTTGCATTCTTCCCATCTTTTGCCTTTTCCCTTCTGTGGGTGTCATTTTCGTTATTCCAGACAAGTAGCCCCAGACTCACCAGGAAGAGATTCGGAGCCAGTCTTTCCTGGTCCAAGTTAAGAAGTCCTAGAGACTTTGTAGATATATTGTGAATGGGAGTGTAAAGTGGCGCAGCCACTGTGGGAAACAAAAAGTTAAACATAGAATTACCACATGGCCCAGAAATTCCACTCCTAGCTATATACCCAAAAAGATTGAAAACAGGCACTCAAACATATACTTGTACATGAACGTTCATAGCAGCACTATTCACAATAGCCAAAAGGTGGAAACAGCCCAAATAGCCTTCAAGGGATGAACGGATAAACAAATTGTAGTAAATACATACAACGGAATAGTACTCAGCCATGAAAAGGAAGGAAGTCCCGAAACATGCTACAATGTGGATGAACCTCAAAACTAACATGTAAAGTGAAAGAAGCCAGACACAAAACTTCACGTATTATATGACTCCATCTATGTGAAATATCTCGAAGAAGTAAATCCATAGACAGCACGTAGATTGGTGGTTGCCAGGGGAGTTAGAAAGGGGGAATCAGGACCAATTGCTTAACTGGTATGGGGTTTCCTTTGGAGGTGATGAAAGCGTTTTGAAACTGGATAGAGGTGGTGGTTGCACAGTATTGAACTGCTCACTCACATAATCATAGGTTATGTGAATTTCACCACAGTAAAATTTTAAAGTCCCACAGGAGAGCTCTGATTGACCTAGCTTGAGATCAGGTGCCCACCCTGGCCAATCAACAGGGACTAGGGGTGGATGTGCAAAGAGATGGCAGCTCCCATTGGTTACATGGCTGCAGTTGGGAGAAGCTACATTTCCTGAAGAGGTGGGAGACAGCGTGCTCTTCTTAGAAAA
This sequence comes from Neophocaena asiaeorientalis asiaeorientalis, assembly GCF_003031525.2. Taxonomy (NCBI): domain Eukaryota; kingdom Metazoa; phylum Chordata; class Mammalia; order Artiodactyla; family Phocoenidae; genus Neophocaena; species Neophocaena asiaeorientalis. The sequence goes on from NW_020175787.1 coordinate 218,762, forward strand.
TGATACTTTTGTTGAATAAATAAAAGAAACTTTAAAGATCAGAGCTAAAAGAGAACTGGAAAGAAGCTCTAAAGCCTTTCTGTTTATAAAAGCAACATGCTTGTTGCATCAATTTAGAAAACCTTGAAAAATATTAAGAAAAAATAAATATCACCATAATTGTCATGACTCAGAGATTATCATGGTTAACATTTTAGATAGGTAGATAGATAGATAGATAGATAGATAGATATAGATAGATAGATATAGATATCCTCCAAGACCTTTTATTAATGCACTTCCAGTTATAGACACACATATATGGATAAAAATGCCTTTAATGTATTTTATTCTGTCTCCTGCTTTTTTTTCACCTAATCTATTTTGGACTTTTTCTAAATGTCATCAAATGTAGATTCACGCCATCATTTTCCATCATTTTAATATCTGTGAGCGATGACTTTTGAGTGGAAGTTTCTGAAAGGCTCCTTTGAGGAAGTGACGTTTGAACAGGCCATTGACTGATCAGGAGGGAGAGATGGCAGCTGGGGCTTTCGCAGCAGCGGGAACAGTGTGGACAAAAGCCAAGTCAGTGGTCGTCCACTCTGCCCACTAGAAGCCAGCCTTTGATCGATGAGGGAACCAGAGAGGGGAGGTTAATTTTACCAAGGTCATGCAATGAGTTGGTGTTAAGGGGGAGACTTGAACCCAAGACTCCCAGCTCAGGGCTTTGGCCTCCACCGAGTCCTGTCCAACCTCCTCACAATGGCACTCAAGGCCCTGCATCACCTGGTTCTCATCCACATTCATTATCTTCACCGCAGATGACAGTCAGTCATGGATCATGCTTCGTCTCTGCTTCATGCACAGACAGGAAAGTGGAGGCCCACAGAGGGAAGGGCTGTCTGAGGTCACCGAGCTGGAGGATAACAGTGGCTCATGTGGAGAGAGCCCTTATGGCATGTCAGTTCAGGGCTGGGGCTTGGCATACACCTGGAGACCCCCCCCTCCTCTCCCTAGGGCCATGCCTGTACTGTCCCTGAGTCATGGTTACCAGCCCGCCTACTGTGAGTCAGCAGCATTCTTCAGGGCTGAGAGCACACAGCACAGCCACGGGCCCTCCCCTGTACCTCCGTGAGCCTGGTGCATCCTCCAGCTAGGCCGGATGTTAGAGAGTCAGCCGGATGAGTGGCCTCAGGTCATGGCCTAATGGCCTGGGAGCTGACCTGCGGGGGTCTCAGGGGTTCGGATGACTCAGAGAAACCTCAGCTGCTTCTGTGCTGCCTGGAAGCTGGAAGTTGACCCTGTGTGCTGTCTGTGAAGGGGCCTAGGGTGGAAGGTCCCGGCAATGGTCTAGGCTGGGAGAGGAGGTGGGAAGCAGTGAGAAGGTTCTCTGACATGCCCTCCACCCCTCTTTGGTCAAGTCACTCTCCACCTCTGGGTGCGGAGGTGGTGTGCAGGGGGTGGCGGATGTTAAGAGCACAGACTTTGCCATGAGACAAACCTGGTTTGCAGCTGGAGTCGCAGTTCTGCCTCTTATTCACCTGTGACGTCGGCAAGTTACTTACCCTTTCTGGGCCTCTGAAAATGGGAAGACCAATACCCACCTCACAGAACTGCGGCAGGACTAAATGTACATAATGCACTTAGCACAGGGCAGGGCAGAAAGAAAGCACTTAAGAATTGAGGGCTATTATTAAGATAACAGTAAATAGTATGCAGGCTCTTTTCTGGCATTCTTCTTTTATTCATTCACCCATTCACTCATTCATTCCCTTAACCAATATTTACTGAGTACTTACCAGGGGGGGACAAAGCTGAGAACAGGGCTTTCCAGAGACTAGAGGTCATCTAGTTGTTGATGTTCATGGTTGAGACCTTGGCTGAGCCCAGAAAACATGGATGTTGACAGGTGTGGTCTCCACCATCATGCAACTTACATTCAAATGGGAAAAAGTGACATGGTAAATAGGCAAACTGATAATGAGCAAGAAAGTGACAGATGCGGTTGAGGGTGATTTGGGGAGGCCACTTAGATGGAGTGGCTAGGAGCGGCCTCTCTAAGGGGGTGATGTTTACGCTGTAGATGAGAGGGTTCAACTGTGAGAGGCCAGCCTCATGAAGCGGTAGGAGGTGGTGCGCTTCTGCCAGGGCAAGGGCAAGGGCAAGGGCAAGGGCGAGCTTCAGCGCGGCAAAGCTCTGCTGGGGAAGGAAGAGTGAGGAGGTTAATGGGGCTGCCAGAGCAGCAGGACCTTTCAAGCTGTGTTAAAACATGTTCATTTCTTTCTAAATGCAATTCCATGCCTCTGTAGGCTGGGGTTCCAGGGTAACACTCCCAAACTCCTGAGTCAGAACTCAGTTGGGAAGAGCTTGACCATTTTCCACAGGGTTCAGCCTGTATCCTGTCCAAGATGCTGTGACCCTCAGCCCTCCCAGCACCAGCAGGGCCCTCCCTGGAGCAGGGAGACCACAGCAAAGCTGCCCATCACCAGCTATTTCTGGCAGGGGAGGGGGTGCCTGGGCCCTGCAGCTGCATTCCTAGAGCAGATCTGCCCAAATGGTTGGACCTGAGGAATGTAGAACCACCCCTACCCCAGACACAAGGAGCCTTTTCTCACCCAGGCCCCTGGAATGAGGCTTTCCGAGGGCCGGAGGTCACTAGATTTCTGCTGTTTATGGTTAAGGCCTTTGCTGAGCAGAGAAAACACAGCTGTCAGCAAGAGGTCCAACACAACACCTGCAGGGAGGGACCCGGGCTGGAGAAGGGAGGGGGCTGCCAGGCTCGCTGGGGTCCTCGCCCTGCCTACAGAGTTCAGTCACACTGGCATCTACGGTGACTGTCCTAGGCAGGGATGACAGCCTGCCATAGATCATCCCCTGAACCCTTTTCAGAGATAGGGAAACTGAGGTTGCCCAGCTAGATCATAATAATTGCTAATGTTGAGAACTTATTGTGGGTCTTCATGGTGGTAAGAACTTAACCAACGTTTCACAACAACCCTGTGATGTGATTACTCCTGTTACTGCCATTTTACAGATGGGGAAACTGAGGCTTAGAGAGATTCAATTACATGCCCGAGGTCAAGGAACTATTTTACATGCCCGATGTCAAGGAACTATTAAGTGGAGGAATCTGGATCTGAGCCCAGGCCTTCTGACTCTCAAGCTCACTCTGGGTTTTTGTTTCCTGGTTGTGTTTTATTTACTTAAATTAATTTTTTTTCTCAAAGAAAACCTCTTATTGCTACTATTAATAAAAGTCCATCTTGGGCAAAGGTAAAAATAAATGCAATGAAAACCAAATAACGTGAGTAATTTCTAACTAAATTCTAACTAAATACTGTTGCTGTCAAAGATCTGAACCTGAGAGGTGCTCTCAAATGATGAAAAAGAGGGTTTCCCTGGTGGCGCAGTGGTTGAGAGTCCACCGGCCGATGCAGGGGACACGGGTTCGTGCCCCGGTCTGGGAAGATCCCACATGCCGTGGAGCGGCTGGGCCCGTGAGCCACGGCCGCTGAGCCTGTGCGTCCGGAGCAGAGATTAGCACTTGTTGGGTGGGTGTATATGACACACTAGTGTTGAACGGAGGCTTTCTCCTTGAAAGAATCTGAAAGCTAAAATGAGAGGGAAAAGGAAGTCAGTTTTTCACTGTGTGCTTCCCAGTCCTTTAATGCAGCTTGGCCGTGTGGTCCTTGTTAGTGCTGTTCACCAAACATTTCTGGGTTTCTGCCTCCCGGGCACATGGAAGGATGACACCTCCTGGTCCCTTTGTGGTTGGGTGGGGTCACATGACCAGTTCTGGTCCTGAATTGTACATTATTGTGGGCTGCAGCATTTAATTGCTGATTGGAGGTCCTCCAACACTCTCTTTTCCAAAAAGCGGATGCCTCATAGCCTAGGTCCCAGAGTAAGGACAGTGCCAAGAAAAGTAAGCCCCCAGCAGAGCCACAGTGAATATGTAACATGGGCAAGAAATAGGCCTTGATGTCACAAGCCATTAAGGCTTTCGGGTTGTTTATTTAACACATCATAACCTAACTATTCTGACTGATAGAGCATGTCATCCAGAAACATACTGAAGATGCAGCCCTCTTTTCAGAGCCCACAGCCTTAATTCCCGTGCGGTGCTGACACTGGCCAAGCCTAAGCCTTTGTCTTCCTTATAGAACGCTCTTACCTTTACCAGGTCTCCTTCCCTGGGTTCACTACCTTGGAAAACTAACCATTCCCCCGAAGTGCCCTTGAGTCTCCCCCTTCCAGAGCTTTGCCTTTGTGCGTTTGTCTCTGGCAGGAATGACCCACAGTGCCATCTCTGCTCCAACCAGTGTCATGGTAATGAGCCAAACTGCCTGCGTCTGGATCCAGGCTCAGCTGGTTGTTAGCTGCGTGATCCTAGACTCATCACTTCACCTCTCTGGGGATGTTTCCTCATCTATAACATGAAGACGGCAATAGGACTCTGCTATTCGCACAGCTGTTGTGAGGATTCAGCGTGTTAATAAATGTAAAGCACATAGAACAGTGCCTGGTGCATGAGAAGATATTTATAAGCATCAAAGTATCAGTATGTTCCCTGCTCATTGGAATCCTGCCTTCGCCTTGCTTCTGGCTTGTGCGTGGAAGGCCTGGGACCCTCCCCCTTATCCCTGAGGGTCCCTTTGGTGGAAAGATTGGGTACCAAGTACATTAGTTTGCCAGGACTGCCATAACAAAGTAGCACAAGCTGGGGTGGCTTAAAACAACAGAAATTTATTCTCTCACAGTTCTGGAGACCAGATATCCAAAATCAAGGTTTCCATAGGGCCATGCTCCCCCTGAGACTCTGGGTAGAATCCGTGCCTCTTCCTAGCTTCTGGTGGTGGCCGTCGAACCTTGGCCTTCCTTCACGTGCAGAAGCATCACTGCAATCTCTGTCTCTGTTGTGTCATGGGACGTTCTCCTCATGTGCTGTGTCTTCACGTGGTGTTCCCCGTGTGTGTGTGTCTCTTCTCTTTTTATAAAGGACACCAGTCCTATTGGATTAGCCCTCCCTCCCAAACCAATATGACCTCATTTTAACTTGATTTCATCTGCAAGACTATTTCCAAATCAGGTCACATTCACAGGTACTGGGGTTAGGACTTCAACCTATCTTCTGGGCGGACAAAATTCAACCCAAAACACCAGGAGTCAGGAGACTTGGCCCCTTGACCTCTGACTTTCCCCATGGGGCCATAGAAACTGGGATGTACGTGAGTGGGAGCTCTGGCTGGGGCATCAGGACACCTGGACTCTGCCTTCTGCTCCCAGCATGACTCTGGGCACTCCTCTTCCTCGTCTCATTTTTCTTCATGGTGAGAAAGGAAAAGCATTCTCCACCCCCAACTAGGTTCTTGTAAGACCCAAACAAGGTGGGATATGGTGTGAAGGGGCTTTGCCAATTGAAACCTGATGCACAGATCAGAAGGCTTGCTCTCAGCCCTTGACTGCTCTCCCATCCTCACCCATGAGCTGGGCAGACTTACTGCAATGACAGTTTTTCTACTGACTCTGCTAATTAGACATGCCCGAGGATGGGCCCTCAGCCCTCCAACACTCTCCATCTGTGAGCTTCTCTCATGAACTTACCCTTTTCTCCTGGCTTCCTTAGTTCAGTTACTTGTCTCTCCAAGTCTCAGTTTCCTTCCCTGTAAAGTAGGAGGATTGGTTGCCACCCCATATGCTTATTGCAAGGATTATATTTAGAGGCAATGCAGTTAAGACAGCACAGTGCCTGACACATGGTAAATTGAATAAATATTCATTAATATTGGGTTGATCATCACCACCAGGAAATAGCACATACAACATAGAGACAGCCAGTGCATTGGAGTAATTGCATCTCCCTTAGCCCTGGGTCTTCATTCATACCTTCATCCAGCAGCGTTCGATGCAGCCCCCTACTCAGTGCCTTGCCAGGCTTCAAAGAGGATGGGTCTGGTTTGTTGGGAAATCGCACTGGCTAGGCTTGCTGTGAGGCTTGGGGAATGGCCCTGCTCTCTCTGGTCCTGAGTCTTCTCGTTGGCATAACGAAGGCCTGAGGCTGTGCAGTCTCTGGGAGGCCCCTTCAGCTTTCCTGTTGTGTGATTCTAGCCTGAGGTGGTCCTTTTGGGCACTTCTGGCCCCAGATCAGGAGTGGCTGAGATCGGTACAGTGGCAGGAGCTCAAATGCCAGGACTCCTGGCTCTGCTTCCTGCTCGGCCACTGACATGCTTGGGCAATTCCTTCCCCTCTTTGGGGGTCTTTCCTGCTTCATCACAGAAGAGGCTAGCCTAGATGAAAGCCCTTCAAGTCTGTTTTTCTGCAGTTCAACAACCAACCCCCCTTTGGAACATGCCAAAGTTGCCCTCATCACCCGGCCTTAACACCTGCCGTGCCTGCCACCAGGAGCACCATCCCGCAGTGTAAATGTACCGCTTCACTTCATTCAGGTCTCCAGGATTCAGCAAAGCCTCGCCTTCCCACCCTACCTGAAACCACACGCGTACACACAGCCTTGACACTGTTTTTCCTGAAAACATTTATCCTTACCTGACATTATACTATACACTTATTTGAAGTTTGTGGTTTCCCAGGTTCTGCCACTAGCATATCTGCCCTATAATGACAGGGACCCTCTGTCCATTCAACACAACACCCCGGTGCCTAAAATAGCACTAGGCACATAGTAGGTGCTTAATATATTGTGTAAGAAAGAGAGGGAAGGAGAGAGGAAGGAAGGAAGGAAGGGAGGGAGGGAGGGAGGGAGGGATAGCCATGAATTTAGCCAAGATCACCTAAGAAGCCTTTTCTTTCTCACCATTGCTGTTGCTAAGCAATGTCTTTTTTAGCTCGTATTTATCTGTTCTACCAATATTTACTGCTGGATCGCTCTGCCCCAGGCATGGAGCTGAGCCCAGGGGATACGGGGGTGAACTTGATGCTCCCAGCCGTCTACTTCCAGATCTTACATCTTGTGAGGAAAAAACAAATAATAAACCAGGCTTGCAGTCAGTGCAAGAACAGACAACAGAGCACCTGGTGACAATGGGACTGAGGACAGGCTGGGGGAGCAGGGAGGAGTTAGAGGAAAGCTTCTCAGAAAAAGTGAGGTGGGACCTGCGTGGTCACTCAGGGAATGGGGAGGGAGCCTGGGAGGCTGGGTTCCCGGTGTGGACCATGGCCGTCCAGGGACAGCGCTCAGCCATCCCAGCCTGGGCCTCCTCTACCTGTACCCCTGAGAATCCTTTCTCCCTAGCTGCTTGGTTGGACCTTCCCGCCCCCAACCAAGTCAAGGCGTTCTCTCCACTCTCTGCACATGAGGTGGCCAGGTCCTTTCTCTCTGAGCTGTCCCCGTCTCACAGTGGACTGGCAGCTGCCTGATCCCCGGCCCCCCATGGCGCACTCCCTCTCCTCCCACTTTGACACACACTGGGGTCAGGCTCTGGACACGCTCCCTGACCTCTGCCCTGCCGCAGCTTCCAAACTGGGCTCCTTTCTCTCCAGCCTCACCTCTGGGGCATCCTCTCTGATTCCTTCTGCTATTTTCTCTCCTTACTCATCTTTTCCCTTCCCCTGAGGCTCGGGTGCAACCCCATGTTTCTTCCCAGAATCAGGACCTGGCCAGCGCCAGGTGATTTTTTCTTTCTTTTTTTTTTTTTGGCTGCACTGCACAGCATGTGGGCTCTTAGTTCCCCGACCAGGGATCGAACCCGTGCCCCGTGCAGTGGAAATGTGGAGTCTTAACCAATGGACCGCCAGGGAAGTCCAAGGTGATGTTGAAGGACATGGAAGAAGGCCATTTTCATGCAGGCTCCACTGAGGAAGAAGAATAAGACAAAGATGGAGAAGGAAAAGAAGGAGACAGACAGGAAGAGAAAGGAAGAGAAGGATGGGAGGGGGAGAAGAGCTCCCCTGCACCATGCCCTTTACAAACATCATCTCACTGCATCCTCACAAGGACTCTCTTGTTAGTCCCATTTTACAGATGAAGGCCTATAACACTGGCCTTGCCTTAGTAGGGGGTTGAGCAGGGGCTCTAAGCCAGGGTGCCAGCACCAAAGCCCTCTGTGCCACCTCTCCCTCCATGCCTTTCGGAAGAGCAGGGCCTGCAGAGTCCATCTGCTCTGCACCCCCGTGGCGGGGCTTGCCCGGGCTGCCAAGTGAGCCAATGGGCCTGCTGCTTCTCCAGGGAATCCAGCCGTTTCCCCTGATGAGGGAGTGGGATAGGGTTGGGAGGTGATCAGAACCATAGTAATTTTCAAGTTTGGGCAAAACCTTGGGGAAGGGAATTAGACAGCCATCCTGTTCTCCGGACATTTTCATAAATAATAACAATCACGACAGCTACCATTTATCTAGTGCTTACTACATGCCAGCCACTGCCGTAAGCAATTACACATGCATCAGCTGGCTTGCTCTTCCCAAAAACTATTACCCCCACTTTACAGAGGAGGTCACTGAGGCAAGGAAAAGTTATATCCACACAGCTGCTAAGTGACTGGGCTGTGAATGAAGCTAGGAGGCTCCAGAGTCGAGCTCTTAAGCTCAACTGATAAAGCAGTTCTCAGGCACCAACATGGCCCTTGTCCATAGAATCGCCCAGGCTCAACCCCACCCCATGTTGGAACACACAAGGGCAAAGGGACCAGTCGTCACAGCCTGCATACACCCCCAGCCCTTGTCCTCAACCTTCTGAACGATTGTCCTGCAGACCTGAGGCCATTTTCTCAGGGATGGGTCTGGGTGCCTTTTAGAAGGAAAATACAATTTTCTTTTCCACTCAGCAAGCCCATGTTTCTCTCCCTTACCTCCAGCCCCAGTGTTTATTTCTGCAAGGAAATGGCCTTTGAAGTCCTCACTTCTTGAAAGTTGAGAGGGAGAGGGAGGTACTACAAACATTTAAAAACATGTCCACATTTTGGTTGGAACATGGCATTTTTTAAAGGATTAATAACAGTTTTTGGAATCCACAGACCCTGCTTCTCTTTCAAGGTGAAAAAAAAAATAACCCCTTGAATATCACGGCTGTGAGGGTCTGGGGGAAAATCCCGCTGGGGCAGAGAGCAGTGCCAAGGGTCTTTTCAGGCAGAGCTAGGCAGAGTCTGATGAGGAACAGCTCCAAATCTGGTCCAAGGGGAAGATTTCATAGATCTACAGCAAAGTGAGAGTAAGAACAACGTAGTTTTTCCTAAAGCTTCGTTCACTCAGTTTAAAGAATTGTCTTTTGTTCAGGAGTTATGCCCTTCCTGCTTTGTTTGATATCAAAAAGTCCTTTCTTTAAGGAAATCATCGCTATATGAAATAATAGTCTTTTAAAAGTGTATTTAGAGAAAGAAAATAGTCGGCAATCCTATCTCAGTCTCCCAGTTTTCAATTAAAAAATTGTTTTGAGGGCTTCCCTAGCGGCGCAGTGGTTGGGAGTCCGCCTGCCGATACAGGGGACGCGCGTTCGTGCCCCGGTCCGAGAAGATCCCACATGCCGTGGAGCGGCTGGGCCCGTGAGCCATGGCCGCTGAGCCTGCATGTCCAGAGCCTGTGCTCCGCAACAGAGGCCACAACAGTGAGAGGCCCGCGTATCGCAAAAATAAAAAAAAAATTAAAAATTGTTTTGAAATGTGTCTGGTCTATGAAATCCCAGGTCTGAGTGTACAGTTGAGGAGGAAGGAAGATCTGGACAGAAGTTATCACAATCCAAAGTAGAAACAGAGAGCTCATAAGACATTGGCCAAAGTGCTGCGGCGTTTCAGGGAGGCTGTCTCCAGATGCACATCCTGCGGAAGGCGTCTTAGAGGAGGGGGCACTGGTCTAGGCCAGGAAGGGCAGGGACCACTGCACAGCCAGGGCCAAGGGACTGCTCCAGGGAGAGGGGACAGAAGGAGCAAATCCACAGAGGAAGAAGCACGACAGCTCTGAGAGGACAACTGCCTGCCCACAGGCTCCCCCCCAGTAGCTGATCCTGTGTATTCACAACAACCCTGCAAAAAATGTCCTCCAAAAAAATTATCCCCATCTGAACCCCCAGGAAAGGAAGGCACAGCAAGGTGAAAGTCGCGTGCAAGGGGGCCCAAGAGTCTAGCTCTTTCCTGTCTATGCTGCTGCTTTCTATTCCATGGTGGAGTTAAGTTCAATAGAGAAAACAGAACCCAAATCTACAATATACCAAATTGTTCATCAATGGCTTTTTGGGGAGATGAGACTATAGGTGAATTTTTTCTACTTTTCTGTATAATTCATTTTTAATATGAGTGTGAATTTCTTTAAAATAGAAAAGAGGTGGTGCTTTGTTTTAGTGGTTTTACCAGTAGGACAAGAAGATTTATGGAGTTTTCTGGCCATTCTCTGAGCTTCCCTTCCAGGACCAGACCTCTTGCTTCCTCTTTGTCTGTCATTCCCTTTGGCTCTAGACCATTACCCACCCCCTTTCAGGGCCCCAGCCTGGCTCTGGCCTATGGCTAACTGTCAGGACCAGAGTGTCTTGTGATAAACCAGAGCATATGGACCAGTGGAGAGACCACGGGCCTGGGAGAAGAACTAGGTCTACTTCCTGCTCTGCCATGAATGTGCTGTGTGGCCTTGGACAAGCCCCTTTCCCTCTCTGGGCCAGATGTTACAGTAGGGCTCTTTCATACAGAGTGGCCTACAGCTGAACTATTGCAGTGGTCGAGGAGGCAACCCCACCCCCCAGATCCTTTCTTGAGGTTCCTCCTTTTCCACAAAGAGCAGAGAGTGACGGATGCAGGGCAACCTGGAGAAAGGCAGCGTGATACAGCAGGAAGAGCACTGGGCTTGCCTTCTGGAATTCTAAGTTGAAAATTCTCTAGGTGGGCATTATCTGGAGTATTCTACTCCAAACTCTCTGAGTCTTCCAACTGCCCTGAGAATAAACCTAAACCCCAAATTCCTTGCCATGGTCCCACGTGATCCATCTCACCAGCTGAGTCTGCTCCCATCTCTGCCTCTTGCCCATACCCCTCCTATCGCACTAGCTCCCTGCCTTCCCCCCAAGCTCATATGGCCTCAGAGCCTTCGCACCAGCTATTTCCTCTGCCTAGAACTCTCTTACACTTTCACATGGCTGCCTCCTTCTTGAATCTGGAGCCTCAGCTGCAATGTCATTCCTGAGCGGTTTTGCCCACCACCAGCCCCGTCCCACGAGCCCATGTCTGCACCCCTTCCCCTTTTATCCCCGTGACAATCAGCATCATGCCACCAGGGACCCTCTGTCTGCTTCCCTACTGTGGCCTCAGTGCTTAGACAGTCAATAAATATTTGATGAACGGTTGGTTGAATGCCTAGAATGGGCCTCAGTTCTCCTATCAACACAATGGGAAGGTAGGTATAACTCCAGAGCTCTGGTCACAGACACCTTTGCAAATGTAATACGGTTTAGAGATCCCCTCCCCAAGAAAGCACATTCACAATACTTTGTATCGGCTTTGGGGAGAGGGCTCCTCAGCCCCTTTGATACCTGCCCCAGACACCCTGACCTTGCTGAGGCTTTCAGATTTGAGAACAGAAAACAGTGAAGATCAAATGGCTCTTCCTTTGGTTGCAAAAGGTGGTCAGGATTCGTTTCTCGCCTTTTGCGGGATTTATATTTCCTCATTTGGAGGGAAAAATGCCCCTTGGTGCCCCTCTCACTCTTACCCCTACCTCCTGGCAGTCCGGGCTTGTTATTCTTGCTCTTTGGTCGCCCTCCCTGGTTCCTTCTGGTCCGTTCGTCTCCTCTTCCTGCCGCTAGGATCTTAAGACAACAGACTCAGCACCAGCGCCCCCTTCCCAGAGGAATGGTCTCCCTTAACACCAGTATGGTCCCCGTCTATAAAACCTTTCAACTTCATAAACTCATAACTGCAGAAATCTGTCCAAACATTCTGGGGCCGTTGTAACTATTGGTGTTGGCTTGCAGACCTGAGCCGAGCTGCCAGGGCTTTAAAAATGAGGAAATACTTAACAGCCCCAGCCCAGGATAACGGCCAGGGAGGGCAGGGATCCCGCCGCTGGGTGCCAAGGAGCCCAAGCTGGCCTCCACAGCACAGTGGACAAGACAGGCTACGGAACGATTTCTCAGCAAAGTGAAATTGACCTAATCCTGTTACCTTTTGCTGGTGTGGTTGGAAGAGGCTGAGATGGGTCAGAGGTGGTGGGACAGCTGTCAAGAGTGAGAGCTTAGTCAGAGCTGAACTTTTGTGTTGAGACCCATGTAGCCAGACAGATGGGTCTCCCGGGCTGGGGCGTGCTGTCTTTTCCATGATTAATGTAGGGAGGATGGCTTAGACACTTCTGAGGGCCGACGCTGAGAAGTGGTTCCTTTTTTTCCTCCTCCTCAGGCGCCTGTCTGGAGGATGATGGGCCGGGAAGGGTCAGGCGTGTTGGTGCGGGCTGCGGCTGGGCCACCTGGAACTCGCACAGGAATCCACTTCACTGAACACACAGGGCCCCTGGCACCCGGGAGGTGGGCTGCGGGCCACCTCAGGAAGAGAGGTTGTTGCAACCCCAGCTAGGAGGCTACAGAGAAGCAACTGCTCGTGACGTTTCCCCTTCCACAAGCCACATGAAACAGTTCTTGGGGGAGATGGAGAGAGGGCATACTTCAGAAGTGGGTGTGATAATTTGGGCCTGACAGATGAGGTGCCCCATGAGAAGGGGGCAACTCTGTGGCCTTGGATCTCCTGGAGAATTAGTCTGAAGGAGTTCCCTGAGGTCTGGTCATCAGGAGAAAGGGCTCATTGGCTGTGTGGTTAGAGGGAATTGCTGCCCCCGTGACCCCTGCCAGAGACCCCCTCTCTCTACAGCATGAAGAAGGGCTGGGACCTGCATGGGGCCACATTTTGTGCCTGGGGCTCAGTGGGCAATTCTAAAAACTGGGTACCCAGAGGCACTAAGTCAGATCAGCATAACTGACCTCCCCACGTGGTCCAGCCTGTCACCATAGCTTAGAGCCCCAATTTGCAGGGCAGTTGACCCCAGGCCAAGGAGAGCCCATAAATTTCAGGCCCATGGAGAAAGGAAGGTCACTCTGGCAGAAGCTGGGGGATAGACGTCTTTCTCAGAAGAGTAATGGACCTCTTTTCCCTTCATCTCATCAACAGCTCTCAAGACCTTGTTTTGCCTAACGTTCTGGTTCCCACTGAGACTCTCCAAGACACCCTTGGGATGGAGCCCTGCCCTCTTTACAGGTAAGATCCTGTGAATCATTCCTGTAGCCCTGGGGGTCAGGAAAAGTGTTAGTTAGTTTCCTATTGGACAGAAGAAGAAACTGAGGCCCCAGAATAAACTGAGTTAGAATCATAAAATGGATTTTCCCTTGGAGGCCATCTGGCAACCTTCTGGTCTGGCAAGTGGGAACTCTACAGCTAAAAGAAGGGAGAGGACCAAATGTGCCCCCATCGCTGCCCCCATAGCCCACTGCACTGCGTGATCCCCTATGTCCAGAACCCCTGAACCCGGCCTCCCTCTCCTCTGCTCCCACCTCTGGAGGGGTGCCAGCAGGCCACCCCCATGCAGATGTCCCCCCGTTCCCAGCAGAGGCCGGACCTGGGCCAGAGGAGCCTCAAGAAACTCATCATAGCTGAGGAGGACAAGAAAGCACCAGATGCAGGGGCAGGAGTCAAGAAAGTTGACTTCAGTGCCAGTTCCCTGCCAGAAAGCCCTGTGACTTTGGGGAACCCTTTTATATATATCCCTCATGTTTGAAGAACACATTATGTTTAACAAGGCTCTTTCACATATGTTATTTCATTCTCTCCTTAATCTCTTGGGGCCTCAGTTTCCCCACATCAAAATGAGGGAATTGAACCGACAGATGGCTTCAAGGCTTTCTCCCCCACATGCAAAGATTTTGTGAGAGACTATGTTTTATAGTATCATATATATTATATTGTTCATTTTAGGATTTATGGTGCTAAGAGTCTGTGTCCTGGGATTCTAGAACCCTGGGCTTCTAAAATTCAATGGTCTTTGATTCTGAGAACATATGACTTTTTTTGTTCCACAATTCCATGTGTCAGTATTTCCCAAATTTCAGTGGTACCCGTACCACTTTTACCATGTAGGTTATGTCTGCATACCACCTGTATTATTATCCATTTAGTGTTTTTCTTTAAATAGACTCTTTTTTTTTGACTCTTTTTCACTTAAACAAATGTCTTTAAAATGGAAACTTTATATCACTACTGCAAATGGAAAACCAGTCTCTTCTGCCATAAATAGGAGCTAAAAGTAAAAATAAATACCATAAAAACAATGTTATTAAATTCTAACTAGATACTGTTGCCTGCCAAAGGCTCCCAGCCCAAGGCCTGCTTTAAAAAAAAATTTATTTAACTGTGTGTGTGTATACACACACACACACACACACACACACACACACACACAGGCTAGCAAGGCTTAAAGAGGTATTAAAGACATGTTAGCATCAAATTAAAACAGTATAATGAGAAGACCTGAAAAGAAAACTGAACTTTTCATCTCGTTCCCATTAAGGGATGCTGTGTGCCGCGCCATCTCTGGACATCACCTACGTTCACCACAGGAGTGTGTCCCTTCACTGTGCAAATCCCCTGGCTCTGCTACGTGGGTGAAGGCACCCGGAACTCTCACCTCCCAGGCCACAAACGTATTATCCCGAGATAATCGCCCTCAACTTTAGGCCTGGGGCTTCCTCTGCTCGTCCCCCTCTGGCTAAGAAGGGGGAGACTGGAAACCCTCAAAGCCAACCACCTGGAGACAGTTAGAGACATCCGTGGCCCCAGGGCCGCTGGCAGGACTCAGCCAGGCGGAAGTGCTCTTGCTTCAGTGCAGGTGTGATGACAGCTGGGCCTTTAGGTGATGCCTTTGCCTGAGGGGTGGAGAGGGCAGGCACAGACCCAGTGGGGCTGCACGCCAGGTCAGGGAGGGTGAGGGGCTGCAGGAACTGGCCTGTTCAAGGCGGTGCTCACACTCTCTGGGGCTGGCTGCAGAGCTAGGGGCATCAGGCCAGGCCCTGACCTGTGGGCAGGAGGACCCAAGTCCTAATCCCACCCACTGCTCGTCCACAGTGGGACCGTGAGCAAATTGCTTCTCCTCCGTGGAGCCACTTTCTCCCTGTAAAATCGTGATGGATGCACCGGCTCTGACCATCGCGTCTGAGTGCCTGCTGACTCCCAACTCACATGTTGGTATCTCAGATAAATGGCTCCTGCTACTATTGTTATAACAATAATTATTATTATTTAACCCTCACAATTCTTTGGGGAAGGGTGGGGTGGGCAGCAACTTTCTTATTGACAGAGTCAATACATATAAATGTTCTGGTACAGGGACTTCCCTGGTGGTCCAGTGGTTAAGACTTCGCTTTCCGGGACTTCCCTGGTGGCACAGAGGTTAAGAATCCGCCTGCCACTGCAGGGTTTGAGCCCTGGTCCAGGAGGATCTCACATGCCGTGGAGCAACGAAGCCCATGAGCCACAACGACTGAAGCCCGCGCACCTAGAGCCCATCCTCTGCAACAAAGAGAAGCCACCACAATGAGAAGCTCGCGCACCGCAACTGGAGGAGAGTAGCCCTCGCTCGCCGCAACTGGAGAAAACCTGCACGCAGCAATGAAGACCCAACGCAGCCATAAATAAATGAATGAATGAATGAATGAATGAATAAATAAATAAAAATTTAAAAATACACTAGTGAAAGAAATTAAGTTAAAAAAAAAAAAAAAAAAAGACTTCTCCTTCCAATGCAGGGGGTGCAGGTTTGATCCCTGGTCAGGGGAGCTAAGATCCCAGATGTCTCGTGCCCAAAAATCCAAAACATAAAACAAAAACAATGTAGTAACAAATTCAATAAAGATTTTAAAAGTGGTCCACATCCAAAAAAAAATCTTAAAAAAAAATGTTCTAGTACAGGGAAGTACTTCATAAATTTGGTAACAATTCTGTTTCCCACCTGCCAGGCCCCCTGGTTCTTGAGGGCAGCATCAGTCTCTGAACTGGGCTCAGCTTCAGCAGCTGGGCACATAACAACTTCTCCGTGATGGTGACCTTGACCTCACATCCAAGGCAACCTCTCTTCATCTGACTCCAGAACAATATCTGAAAAGCCAGGGATGCCTTCCTCCCTGCTCCCTTCAGCCCGTGTACATTCCCGCCTCTTGCCCTCTGCCCTTATTCCTGCCTTCACCCTCCTCTCTGCCCCTGGCTTAATCCAGCCCACAGGACCAAATTCTGAGACCCAGGTGATGGTCCTGGCTGGACCCATGATTCTCTGATTACTTTAGGTAAGTCCCATGGCTGCTCTGGACCTCAGTTTCCCCATATGAAACAAAGCATTGAACTGAACGTCCTCTAAGTTCCTTTCAGTCCTGGCATTGGGAGTGGCAGATGCAGCAGTGCCCACCAGAAGCAAGTGATCCTGGCTACTTGGACTCCCTTGGATCAATGAAGATCTATCAGACTTGCAGTCAGGAAAATGGAGACAGACAATCAGCTCCATGGCCTCTAAAGAAGGTTCGTAACCATCACCTCTGCAAGCAGCAGGAGGATGGGAACACGCCTGTATTTACTGACCCTTACATCCTCAGCCCAGCACAGTACTCAACACATAAAAGTTGCTCAATAAATAATAATCAAATGGATGCATCCATGCTTGAAAAGTGGTATGATAAGATTATTATTTGAAACTGAAGTTGGAGTCAAATGAAATCAAGTTAAGGCTCCTTAACCTTAAGCTCCAAAGAGAGAAGCCCCCTCATCCCTTCAGTCTTTTCCTCCAGGCTCGAACTGCTGTATCGACGCAGTCTAAGCGTGTGTGTGTGTGTATGTGAGACAGAGAGAGAGAGACTATTAACTTATTTTAGCTAAATAAACTTCAAATCTACAGGTATCCTTACCATGCCCAATACTCAATCATTTATTTCACAAACATTTCTTGAGAATGTCTGTGTAGCTGAGGCTACACAGACCTCATTGGGGGACAGGCATGGAATTCAGGAAGTCAGAACACTTGTTTCCTAGCCCCAGCTCTGACAGACATTCTGACCTTGGGCAAGTCATTTTTTTTCTTAGTAGCCTTAGTGTCCTCATCTGTGAAATGGGGGGATTGGACTGATAATATCTAAGAATGTTTCCTTTCTTATCATCTATGACCAAAGTCTCAACCTGTGAGCTACAGATTCCTGGGCGGGGGTAGGGGGGATGTGATGCGAGGAGGAGGGCAGAGTTTTTTTTAAGAGGACTGGGAAGTCGTCAGTGCATCAAGAATTGTCTGCAAACTAAATACATGAAATTACAACACCTTTCACATGTGCTGGTGTAAGGAGGGTGATGCACTTCTGAAGGAATACAGAAGTAACCTCAACAAGTTCGGAATTTCTCAAGAAAACAAGAAGGAAGTGGAGAAGAAAGTGGCTGTGAAACCCACAGAAACCAAGACCAAGTTCTCCCAGGCAAAGCTGTTGGCAGGAGCTGTGAAGCATAAGAGCTCAGAGAGTGGCAACAGTGTGAAAAGACTGAAATCGGACGCTGACCCTGATGACAAGAATCAAGAAACCCCTTCCTGCGTGTCTCTTGGAAGCACATCTCTGAGTGGTCCCTCCATCCACTGCCCCTCCGCTGCCGTCTGTATCGGCATCCTCCCAGGTTTGGGTGCCTACTCTGGGAGCAACGACTCTGAGTCCAGCTCAGAGTGACATGAAAAGCACTGGCTCTAGTCCTCACTCGCATGGAACTTACAGTTTTACAAATAGGATTGAATCCAAGTCACCTGAATACAAGGAGAGAAACAGATGTGGGTCCTGAAAGTTCAGAGGCAAGAGAGACCAGTGATCTTCTGGAGGTCACAGACCCCACTGAGAATCTGAGAAAATTATTGACTCTCTCCCGTAAAAATACATGCTGGGGCTTCCCTGGTGGCGCAGTGGTTGAGAGTCCGCCTGCCGATGCAGGGAACACAGGTTCGTGCCCCGGTCCGGGAAGATCCCACATGCCGCGGAGCGGCTGGGCCCGTGAGCCATGGCTGCTGAGCCTGCGCGTCCGGAGCCTGTTGCTCCGCAATGGGAGAGGCCACAACAGTGAGAGGCCCGTGTACCGCAAAAAAAAAAGGAAAAAAAATGCATGCTGGCACCAAATTTCACATACAATTTCTTGGTGATCAAAGGCCTCCTAGGTCATTTCACAAACCTGAGGTTAAGAACTCTTGACTTAGATAAACCTATAAGCAGAAGTCAGGTGAGTCTGGAGAAAATTCTTACATTGAATTCTTTTTTTTTTAATTTTTATTGGAGTATAGTTGATTTACAATGTTTGTTACTTTTAGGTGTACAGCAAAGTGAATCAGTTATACATATACATATATCCCCTCTTTTTTAGATTCTTTTCCCATATAGGCCATTACAGAGTTGAGTTCCCTGTGCTATACAGTAGGTCCATATTAGTTATCTTTTTTTTTTTTTTTTTCTTTTGCGTTACGCAGGCCTCTCACTGTTGTGGCCCCTCCCGTTGCGGAGCACAGGCTCCGGACACGCAGGCTCAGCGGCCATGGCTCACGGGCCCAGCCGCTCTGCGGCATGTGGGATCCTCCCGGACCGGGGCACGAACCCGTGTCCCCTGCATCGGCAGGTGGACTCTCAACCACTGCGCCACCAGGGAAGCCCTAGTTATCTATTTTACACATAGTAGTGTGTATATGTCAATCCCAATCTCCCAATTTATCCCTCCCCCACCCCCATTACCCCCTGGTAACCATGAGTTTGTTTCCTACATTGAATTCTTGAACAAGAACAGCACACAATTTATTGGAGAGGCTAGAGACACACTGGGGTCGATGGCCTAGAGACCTGGGGGGGCCTCAGCCAGAGAGAGAAGGGAGAGGGGGAAATTTGGGTGAAGTAAACCATGAACCATCTTCTCTGTTCCTTTTGTTAGACAAAGCAATTCTTTAAGCTATTTTGAAAGACCAAACTCATAATCTTCAAAATATAAAAAAGCAGCGCCTCTTAAGTCATTGGGGAATTGTTTATAAAGAACATTATTGGATTAAATTGTCTGTTCATAATCAACAGAGGCTGGGCTGAGAATGCACAACCTCTGTGACTGGATATAGAACAGCAGAGAATCAAGAAGGGCCCCTATCCAGACAAGACCCCCTCCAATGGTCCTGTTCAGAAGCAAGACCACCATCTGGAAAACTCTTTCTCCTTTTTCATGAACATGTACCTCCCGGTGCTAGAAACTTGATGGGCATACAAGATTTAAAAGGTGAAAATATGCTTTTGATCCTTCAAGGGTAATCATTTTAAAAGTCAAGGCCAAAGCTGCCAGCAGTACCATTACACCCAGCGGTCTCGTGGCAAAGGACAAAGGACCCAATGGCCAAGCATAGTTTGAATGAGGCTGTTTGGCAGTCAAGGGCGCAGACCCCCGCAAGGGTCTGTGGGAGTGGACTGGCTGGGGAGGAGGGAGGAAGTGTGTGCCACTGAAAACAGGCTTCTCACAGTTTAACGTGTATCAGAATCACCTGGGCATCTTGTTACAGCGCAGATTCTGATTCAATAGGTCTGGGGTGCAGCTGAGATTCTGCAGTTCCAACAAGCTCCCAGGTGATGCCAGTGATCTGGTTCTCAGGTCACACTTTGCTAGCGAGGTCTGAGATAACAAACAGCCATGACAGCAGAGCATGGCTAAGCCCGTGAACTTTGGAGTCAGACAGACGTGGGTGCAAATACCGACTTCCCCATCTCACTAACTAAATAACCTTAGTTACTCGGCTTATTTGAGATTCATCTCCTTATCTGGTAAATACAGATTATAGGCAGGGCTGTTTGTTCATTCAACAAATGCATATTTAGCATCAGTTCTGTGTCAGGCTTGTGCTGGGCCCTGGGGACCCAGTGGTGAGACAACACAGGCCCAGTTCCTGCTCTCGTGGACCTGTCTGCCCTGGAGATGATGGATGTGAAGTATTCAGCACCGTGCCTGGTACGTGGTAAGAGCTCAACAAATTACATCCATTTTTTTTTTTTTTTTCCGGTACGCGGGCCTCTCACTGTTGCGGCCTCTCCCGTTGTGGAGCACAGGCTCCGGATGCGCAGGCTCAGCGGCCATGGCTCACGGGCCCAGCCGCTCCGCGGCATGTGGGATCTTCCCGGACCGGGGCACGAACCCGTGTCCCCTACATCGGCAGGCGGACTCTCAACCACTGCGCCACCAGGGAAGCCCTTACATCCATTTCTACGAGAGGAGAAGCATCATCAATTTCACGTGCCCAGGGAAGAGAACCCTTCTGTTAAACGCTGACTGCGTGAAAGGATATGGGATTCATTCAGCAATCCAGGGAACACAGATGTGAAGAGTACATGGTCCGTCTCCTTGAGGACCTCCTGGTTTAGTGGGAAGGTGAGTATTTAGCCTGAGTGGTCCCCATAAGCTGCCCAGTTGTCCCCAACGGTACAAGTTAGTGGTGGGTTCACTCTGCTCACACACTTGGTCCTGAACCACCAGACTCTGTTCACTCTTCCAAGCTGGCCCTAGTTCTCGCCTGATTGCTCCACCCCCAACTTTAGTTTTCTTACTCTGCCTCCCATTTATCTGCTCTTTCCTCATCCCTGTGACTTGAAAAATGCTATTTTCCCCCCTCAGTAAGGATCCTGACCTCCGTCTTGCTATGCCAGCCAGACAGCCTTAGACCTCCCACTTGGAGCTGGGCACCACTTCTTGGGCCTCCCCATCAATCTAGACACCAGTGTTGGGGTTCTGGGGGGAAGAAGTACAAAGATTCAGAATGCTCTGGAAAGCTGCATACTCCCCTCAGCAGAAGGCCCAGTGGAGCCAGATAGGCCTAAGCAAGAGGCTGGAGCTCGGGTTGTCGATGGAGGAACGACAACCGCATCCAGGTGGGTTTGGCTTCCAGGGCACCTGCATCTGGGCCTCTACCCCGACCCCGTGCTTCCTGCCTGGCACGTGCTTCACTGCAGTGGGGTTGAGTCAAGGCCAGTGAGAAGGAACAGGGGGCAACTTCAAGAACAGCCAGTGACAGAAGACCCAGAGGCAGCCCTAACCTTTAAAAGAACTGCGAATAAATGACGGAGACTTATTAAGAAACTGTCACGTGCAGCACTGGGCCCTGGAGGTACCGTGAGGAGTGCAGCTGAGTCCCTGCCCTCATGGAGCTTAGTCCAGCAAAGACAGCCACCGAGTTGGCAGGGCATTTCAGTACAACGCAGCGGGTGCTGTCGGGGGGGACACACGGAATCAGTGAGTGATCGGCAGAGGCCTCCCAGGAAGCAGAACTTTAACGGGGACCTCAAGGAGAAGGAAGGTGAGGCAGGGAAAGATGAAGACAAAGAGCCTTCCACGATGGGTAGAGAGCACACGTGAAGACTGATCCAGAGGGCGGGTGCGTTTGGTCCACGTGAGGAGAGTGAGAAAGGGGTGTGGTGAGGAATGGGGCCATGCACAGGCCGTGAAGTTTTGACCAGTCTAAGGAGCCTGGTCACTCTCCTCAGGGCAACGGGGAGCCAGTGGATGGTTCTATAGTACGATTCAGCAGTACGGCTACCGGCCCCCTTTTACAGATGGGGAAACTGAGGCACTGAGGAGTGGTAGGTCACTGACCTGAGGTCACACTACCAGAAAGTGAGGGGGCCAGGATGCGATCCCAGCAGTCCAAGGCCTGAGCCTACACTCTCAAGCACGTTGTTAAGTATGTACACAGATACAAATACACGTATGTTAAAATTAAATAAAAATTTTTTAAAAAACTGCACCCAGGGTGCAGGGCTCAGCCAAAGGCCGTACAGGCAAACCCTATTTAACAAGGAGCGTCTTAATGATCTCATTAGCCCAGACGGGGCCCTTAGGAAACTTGAGGCCAGGCCCTGCTTTAAATGGGGCTTCTTTGAAGTGGCCACCACCTGAAGCAGCCACCTGAGAGGGTGGGAACAAAGCCAGCCTGTGAGGCCTGTGTCCGCTCGGGCAGGCACCACGGGGCTGCTCACATGGCAGGACCTGGCCTCAGCAGGGCGCCCGTCGGGTTTCCATTAGCTCACTCCCAGCAGCCCTCTCTACAGGCTCGTTCAGAGGGGCGATCTGGCTGACCACACACAAGGTCATGCGTCGTGATGGCGGCAGCCAGAAGGGGCCTGTGGCCTTCCCTAGGCCTCACCCTCTCAGGTCTCGACTTCCAGACTCCTCTGAGCCCTGGCTTGGCTCGTGACCAGGGATGCCTCATGCATGGGCTCTCTCTGACCCCAGGCTCAACCTCCACCTCCTGTGTCCTCCGGTTCCTTTCATCAGTTCTCTTGTTTCTAGACTCACACACCGCACCCCCTTCCCTTCCAGCCACCCAACTCTGGTCTCTCCATGACCCCCTTCAGGGTAGGTGCCTGATCTTCCATAAAAGCAGCTGTGGAGACCCCAACCAGACATCCCCCTCCATCCGCATGGATGTCTGCTTCTCAGGCCAGCTCTGGGTCCTCTGGGCTCCCTCTCCCTCTGGCTGGGTCCAGCATGAAGGGGGAGGGTCAGCACCTCAGCAGGGCCCTGCCACACGTGTTCTAAGCTGCCCCAGCCAAGTCTTAGGGTGAGACCTTCTGAGAAATGAGCACCTGGCCAATTGTTCTGCCACGGGGTGCAAAATCCAGACAGGCAGAAGGAAGAGATTCACCTTTGCAGAGCTGGATGCCGTGGCCCTCCCAGCAGGCTGCGGCTGAGGCCCCTGCCTATTAATAGTCAAGCAGCTGTCTGCCTCCCTGAATGAGACTCTTTATTACAAGCTGCGTTGACAAAACAGATCCCGCTCCTTCCTGCCCAGAATATTTGAGGGTGGAGGGGCCGCGGGGAGATGTTCCTCCCTTCCAGGGAAGTTGAGAAGGTCAGCAGTGGAAGAAACCTTAACGGTGACCTCCCTCAACACTGGGGAGGCCAAAGCCAAGCTCATTACCACCAGCCCCTCAACCCCCAACCTCACTCCTCTGCCCATGTTCCCAGCTCCAGCTAACAGGCCACTGTTCCCCCAGTACTTCCTCAAATTCCCTCCCCTCCCTTGTCCCAGTTCCACTCTAGAAGCCTCAAAGTCAAGGCCTTGGGTGACTACCCTGGATGCTGACGTCCAGGCTTTCATCTCCCTTGTCCCCACCACTTCAATCCACTGTGTCTGTGGATGTGTATGCTCTGCCTTAGCTCCTGGCCTTTGCACATGCTATTTTCCCTGCCTGGGGCTCCCTTTTCCCACCCTCTTCCCATGTTTAATGGTCCCTTAAGTCTTGGCTTAAAAGAGACCACTTCAGGAAGCCTTGTCTCCCCGTACCCACCTCAGTGTGCTTTCGTGTTCTGCTAAATCTTCCTCGTCATCTGAAGTTCTGGGGGGGTAGAGTGGGGTGGGATTTTGTGGGGGTTTTTTTCGTTGTATTTCTCCTCCAGCCACCAGAACACTACTATATGACACTGAGCTAAATCAGAGAAAGGACATGTGAATTCTTCCTCCCCTTCCTCAGACCCCCACAGTGTCATCCATCACCACGTCCTGTTAATTCAACCTGACTGAGAACAGGAGATCTGGAAATAGGCCGCCTGGGTTTGAATCATGGCTCTACCACTTACCAGTTGAGAGACCTTGAGTAAGTCATTTAACCTTGCAAAAGCTGAGTTTCCGCACCTGTAAAATGGAGCCAGCCATACGGCCTGCCTCAGAAAGTTGTTGTAAGAGGTCAATGAGAAAATGCTTACAAAGTGCCTAGCCCAGTGTCTGGCACATTCAGCAAATGTTAGCTGCAAAAATAATTTAACTCAGTGTTTCATTCGTCACAGAATCTTTCCTCCTCTTATTAACCACTGTCCATGATGGTTGGTGTTCCACAACACACACTTTGAGAAATGCCTGTCTAGCCTAACCTTCCTGCTACTGAACAGGTGAGGGATGTGAGGCCAGAAGGAACAGAGGAAAGAGCCATGAATTTAAGAGTTAGGCACTGTCACGTGGCTGCATCTCTGGGACTTGGCCTGGACAGCTAAGTCCGTGGCCACCTGCTAGCAAGCCTGCCCGGCAGGCCTCCCAAGAAAGGACCAGTCCCCAGGAGGCCCACCGTCTTCACATTAGAGCAATCTGGGCATGAATTTGGGTTCCCAAAGCCCCTCAGAGTGCCTAAGGATGTTTGTGCCATGAGTTAAAGGGACTTGTTCCTTCTCTGCCTGATGGGGGGTAGAGAGTGCCTGGAGGTGGTGACAGGAAGAAGGAAGAAGACATTCATGCAAGCCTTGGAGCTGGTGCTCTCTGCTTCCGGGAGGTTGGCTGGCTGCTCCTCCTCTCCGGGCTTCACAGCCTTCTTAAACTGTCTTCAAAGAGGGAATACGTATCCCTGCCTGCTGCAGGATTTTTCAGTCCCCAAAGCACATTTACTTCCATGATCTCACTTGATCTCTTCACTGCCCAACCTGTGAGCAGAAT
This sequence comes from Neophocaena asiaeorientalis asiaeorientalis, assembly GCF_003031525.2. NCBI lineage: Eukaryota > Metazoa > Chordata > Mammalia > Artiodactyla > Phocoenidae > Neophocaena > Neophocaena asiaeorientalis. Next base: position 243,155 of record NW_020175787.1, read on the forward strand.
AAGGCTCTCCCCAGCATGGCTGATGGTAAAATTGAGGCTCAGAAAGGGCAAATGCCTTGCCTAAGTCCACAGAGTGGGAGTATGACCATGCTGAGGCTGGAACCCAGGTCTCCTGGCTTCCCACCAGGTGCTCTTAGCACTCCACCTGGCTGTTGATCAAGGCAGGTAGCAGAATGTTCTCTGTGGTGTCAGAGGCCCAGGTCCTTTAAGCAAATAACTCTAGGCCCATAAACATATGAAAAGATGTTTATCCTCGTTAGGATTCCGAGAAATACAAATTAAGACCGTTATGAGATATCCTTTTACATCCACTACATTGGGGAAAAAAAATAAGGAACCTGACAGTACCAAGTGTTGACAAGGATGGGAATCAACCAGATGCTTCCTGCTAGAGGAAATGTCTGTGGGGATAAGTGATTTGGAAAACAATCTGTTATTATATATATACATTTTTAAAAATAAATTTATTTATTTATTTATTTTTTGTCTGCGTTGGGTCTTCTTTGCTGCACGCAGGCTTTCTCTAGTTGCAGCGAGCAGGGGCTACTCTTTGTTGCAGTGCACGGGCTTCTCATGGCAGTGGCTTCTGTTGTTGCAGAGCATGGGCTGTAGGCGTGCGGGCTCAGTAGTTGCGGCACACGGGCTTCGTTGCCCCGCGGCATGTGGGATCTTCCCGGGCCGGGGCTCGAACTGTGTCCCCTGCATTGGCAGGTGGATTCTTAACCACTGCGCCACCAGGGAAGTCCTATTATATTTTATAAAGTTGATCATTCACTTTCCCTACAATCTAGCAATTCCACTCCTGGACATATATACTCCCAGGTGTATATACACCAGTGCTTACCTCTTTTTTTTTTTTTTAATTTATTTTAGTTATTTATTTTTGGCTGCGTTGGGTCTTCGTTGCTGCACATGGGCTTTCTCTAGTTGCAGCGAGCCGGGGCTACTCTTTGTTGCAGTGCTCAGGCTTCTCATTGCAGTGCCTTCTCTTGTTGTGGAGCACGGGCTCTAGGTGCGTGGGCTTCAGTAGTTGCAGCACACAGGCTCAGTAGTTGTGGCACATGGGCTTACTTGCTCCACAGCATGTGGGATCTTCCCGCACCAGGGCTCGAACTCGTTTCCTCTGCATTGGCAGGTGGATTCTTAACCACTGTGCCACCAGGGAAGCCCAGTGCTAACCATTTCGACCACACTGGTTGTTAAAATTTTGAAATAATTCCATGTTGGTGTTAGTAACCAAATAATACCAGTTAGTAAATAGCTACTACTCTGAGTCTCTCCCCAATCCCTTCACCATGTGACGCCCTGTGTTCTGGCTGCCCCAGCTCCTCCGCTGGGGACATCCCCAACCTCTCCATGATCCAGCAACTATACGGTTAACACCTGGCCTCTCAGAACACCTCCAAGCCGGGTTCCAGCTCCATAGCATTCATCCCGATTGCTCAGTGTCCTTATTTTTCTGGTTGTTTATTATTATTATATACACCAGAGAGAAACTCTTTTCCACATTCACCAAGAGAAATGCACAGTTTATTCATAGCATCAATGTTCTTAGGAGAAATAGCAAGCACAATAACAAATCAACTGTAAATAACTTGATGTGCACGGACAAGAGGTGCCCATCAGAGCTGCTTCCTCTTGCTGGGTCAGAGAAGCTGGTCAGGACTCAGGGCAGAGGAAGAAGCTGGGCCCATACTTAGTGGGGCCCAGTCCCAAAAATAAGGAACCTGACAGTACCAAGTGTTGACAAGGATGGGAATCAACCAGATGCTTCCTGCTAGAGGAAATGTCTGTGGGGATAAGTGATTTGGAAAACAATCTGTTATTATATATATACATTTTTAAAAATAAATTTATTTATTTATTTATTTTTTGTCTGCGTTGGGTCTTCTTTGCTGCACGCAGGCTTTCTCTAGTTGCAGCGAGCAGGGGCTACTCTTTGTTGCAGTGCACGGGCTTCTCATGGCAGTGGCTTCTGTTGTTGCAGAGCATGGGCTGTAGGCGTGCGGGCTCAGTAGTTGCGGCACACGGGCTTCGTTGCCCCGCGGCATGTGGGATCTTCCCGGGCCGGGGCTCGAACTGGTGTCCCCTGCATCTCAACCACTGCGCCACCAGTGAAGTCCAGATACAATCTAGCAATTCCACTCCTGGACATATATACTCCCAGGTGTATATACACCAGTGCTTACCTCTTTTTTTTTTTTTTAATTTATTTTAGTTATTTATTTTTGGCTGCGTTGGGTCTTCGTTGCTGCACATGGGCTTTCTCTAGTTGCAGCGAGCCGGGGCTACTCTTTGTTGCAGTGCTCAGGCTTCTCATTGCAGTGCCTTCTCTTGTTGTGGAGCACGGGCTCTAGGTGCGTGGGCTTCAGTAGTTGCAGCACACAGGCTCAGTAGTTGTGGCACATGGGCTTACTTGCTCCACAGCATGTGGGATCTTCCCGCACCAGGGCTCGAACTCGTTTCCTCTGCATTGGCAGGTGGATTCTTAACCACTGTGCCACCAGGGAAGCCCAGTGCTAACCATTTCGACCACACTGGTTGTTAAAATTTTGAAATAATTCCATGTTGGTGTTAGTAACCAAATAATACCAGTTAGTAAATAGCTACTACTCTGAGTCTCTCCCCAATCCCTTCACCATGTGACGCCCTGTGTTCTGGCTGCCCCAGCTCCTCCGCTGGGGACATCCCCAACCTCTCCATGATCCAGCAACTATACGGTTAACACCTGGCCTCTCAGAACACCTCCAAGCCGGGTTCCAGCTCCATAGCATTCATCCCGATTGCTCAGTGTCCTTATTTTTCTGGTTGTTTATTATTATTATATACACCAGAGAGAAACTCTTTTCCACATTCACCAAGAGAAATGCACAGTTTATTCATAGCATCAATGTTCTTAGGAGAAATAGCAAGCACAATAACAAATCAACTGTAAATAACTTGATGTGCACGGACAAGAGGTGCCCATCAGAGCTGCTTCCTCTTGCTGGGTCAGAGAAGCTGGTCAGGACTCAGGGCAGAGGAAGAAGCTGGGCCCATACTTAGTGGGGCCCAGTCCCAGCCAGATGGTTATGCTGGATAGCAGGTACTAAGCCATCACTCTGGGCCAGGTGTTCCGCGCCGTTGGGTTGTATCTTATTTACCAGCAGAGGAGCAAGTTACTAGTCTTCATCTCATTTTACAGGGAGAGAAACTGACATGTAGAGAAGAAGTAAAGGGGCTTGTCCAAGGTCACACATTGTGGAGCTGGGGTTTGTGCTCTCGTCTTTTTGATTCCGAAACCCAAACTCTTCTTCACTACTGTGTGCTCATCACTGCGGACTGGAGGCTCCTAGGATGTAGGACTTTCTCCACTTGGGATCCCCAGCCTCCAGTCCAGAGCCTGACATATGGAACATGCTCAGCAGCAGAGACTTGATCCAACAAATCAATCAGTTAATCAATCAATCAACCTGCTGTGTCTGACCTCAGCCTCTGGACCTGGCCTCAGGCCCGCTTACCACCTGCCTGATCCCTGAAATCCAGGCCACAGGCCACTTCTGCCCTGATCTCCCTCGCTTCCTGAACTCCTTGATTTTGAACGGGGATTTGTGCAAAAATCTTCTCTGAGAAGCCCCTCCGAATCTTTAGACACAAAGAAAGTGACACAAGCCACTCATTCCTTCATTCTCTAAACGTTGATTGAGCACGTACTGTATGCCAGGCTCTGAGCTGAGTTTGGAGGAAACAGCACTGACCAGACATGGTCCCTGATTTCTGAAGCTCAAAGTCTGCCCTGGGTGACCCTGAACCTGAAACTACCTCCCCCAGAATAGCAGGTGCTGAAATGAAGCCCACGTGCCTGGCTCAGTATCCCTTCACCCCAGCAAACTGGTAAATCAAAGCGTCAGGCACTGCAGTGCTTGGTTGGGTGTTCTGCCTCCATCGACCTCCTGTCTGACCTTTTGCCTGAGGAAGAATTTGTTTTTGCTCCAGGAAGAGAGGTATACCTGTGGGGAGTTCAATGTGCTCATTTATTTGTTTGGTTTCCTTAATTTAATCTCTTTAACAAAAATAAAGATAGTATGTTTGCCCTAATGGTGGCAGGCCCCCGCCTGAGATGTTATTACTACACTTTCCAGAATTAGAGTCACACCATTACTGCTAATGGCCTAGGTGCCCCGGGCAGTGGGAGAAGCACCAGGTGGGATTAGGAGCCTGAGTTCCCAGCCCAGCTCTGCCAATAATTGATGCTGGAAAAGTCATTTCACCTTCTCAGGCCTCATCCCCCTCCTTCGTAAAGTGAGAGGGCTGAACACACTTATAAAGACTGAACTTTCACATTTACTGTCTCAATTTGCCTCCATAATATCCTGCGAGGAAGGCATTTTGATCCCTATTTTATTGATGGAGAAATTAAAGCCGAAGAGACAGAAGAGTCCAGGTGACCCAGCCAATCAGAGGCAGAGACAGGACCCACAAACAGACTCCTGACCCTTGCCTGGCATCCTCTTGTCTTCACCAGGGTTTCTGGTACTAGAGTAACATCCAGATGCCTTTAAAAACATTCTCATCGATCCTGAGAATACAGCAAGGGATCTTGACTGCGGAGGTCTGCGGACACAAAATATAAGAACCTTCTCGGTTTGATCTACCTCAAAATCTTGGTTTACTCAGGGGACTGTGGAATCATTGATTCTCCCAGTGCCCGTGTGATCATAAATACAAACACCAACACGGGTGTAGTCACATGGCCATGCAACATGAGGCACATGAGACAGACAACCAGATGATCCAAAAATATAATTTTTAATTGTTTGAGATTATCATTGAAATGAGCATAAAAAAATTAAAGTCTTAATGAACTGGGGAACTACCCCCTGCCCCCAATCTGAGATTCTGTCAGGCTGCCTCCATGTCGCTGAAAAACCCCTCCCAGTTCTAACATTCTTTGAGTCTCCCTGGTAACCATCTGCTGGTTGAAATGACAATTAAGCTGTTCAGCTACCTGGTTCACTTCGTTCCCTCATTACGGCTCCATGCCAGGGTCAAGAAGGCCTGAATTTACCCACCTGCAGTGACATGCGGAAGGAGGAGGGAATCTCCCAAGGTCAGGGATGGGTCTCGAGATACAGAGTAAAAAAGACCTAAACCTGGTCGAACATCATTCATTCATCCACCATCCCATTCACTAATCCATCGTTCTTAGAACATTCACTCCTGCCTGTCCTCAATCTGGGAAAGAAGAGATAGGGTAGGAAAACATAAATAAGGTTTACCACAGTGTGTATAATGTGCCACTATCCATGTCATGTAAATACATGTATGTATATACCCACCAGTAACATTGCTTCCTCCTGGGAATCTGGGGGAGGGGTTGGGAAGCTGGGAGACTTACTTTTCTCTGTATCTTTTTTGTACATTTACAATTTTGCATCATGTGTATGTATCACCTACTCCAGAAATGTTTCAAAGTAAACAATGCTCCCGACTGCCATCCCAGTGCTCTGGTCATTTGAGCAGGCTGACCCCTCTGTGGTGGTGCTGGTGTCAGTGGTAGTACTTTGGGGTCAGTAAGTGGGGTGAATAAAGAGACATCTCCTGGATAGTGGCATGGACATATATACACTACCAAATGTAAAATAGCTAGCTAGTGGGAAGCAGCCTCATGGCACAGGGAGATCAGCTCGGTGCTTTATGACCACCTAGAGGGGTGGGATAGGGAGGGTGGGAGGGAGATGCCAGAGGGAGGAGATATGGGGATATATGTATATGTATAGCTGATTCACTTAGTTATAAAGCAGAAACTAACACACCATTGTAAAGCAATTATACTCCAATAAAGATATTTTAAAAAAAAAAGATAAGCTAAATGACCTAAAAAAAAAGAGAGAGAGAGACATCCCCTGGCCTTGTTGACCATGGCTCTATGGCCTTGTCCTAGAGGCTGCTGACCTGAGAGGGCTCTGCCTACCCACCCCTAGCTTGATCCCACCCCAACAGGGTGCTGTGCCCAGGATGAATTACTTGGAGGAAACAGGGGTAACCGCCCTGCTGTGGCCTCAAAGAGACCTGTTTTGGTGGCCATAATGTGGTCACATATGAGTGAAAGTGACCAGGCACGTGTGGCCCTTTCTCCCCCAGACAAATATTTTCCTTGGAGCCATCAGGTGCTCTCCCAAGCCTGCTGCCACGGGTGAATGGGCAGCTTTCTGCAGCGATGGTGTGCATACTGCCTCCTCTCCTGAGAGGCCAGGAATGCCACTCCACTCACATCCCTGCCTCTGGAGGCAGCCAACATGCCTCGGGACCCAGGGCTGGTAGATCTGGGTTCCCGGTGTCCCAGTTCCTCCAGAGACCCAGTCCCACTCCGAGATGTAGTTAGATGGGGCAGCCTCACGGGATGGCCTTCTGGGTGCAGCTTCTCCAGAGACTTTTCTTAGTGAGTCTTGCCTGGGGGCCTCAGTACTTCCTGCCACTGCCCTCCTCTTCCCCGCCTCCCAGAGAACTCAAGACTGTCCTCATCCTTATTTTATTTTTATTTTTTATGTTTTTGTCCACTCCACACAGCTTGTGGCATTTCAGTTCCCCAACCGGGGACTGAACCTGGGCCACGGCAGTGAAAGCGCTGAGTCCTAACCATTAGGTCACCAGGGAATTCCCCCTCATCCCAATTTTACAAGTGAGGAAGGTGGAACCCAGAGGTAAGGTAACTTCCTGTCAAGTTCACCAAGCCTATAAACCTCTCAGGCTGAATTCAGCCCAGGTTGGCCCAGCTGGAGAAGCCACTCACCTCTCACTCCACCCCAGGGCCTCCCAAGAAGGGCGCTATGACCGAAAAATGGCCTCAGCTTCTGCAACCCGCAGAAGCCCAGACGGTAGAGGAAGAGATTGGTGCTGTTGGTTATATTAAAATGTAAAACCCTTGTGCAACAGGACTCCATAAATAAAGTGAAAAGACAAGCCACCAACGGGCAGCAGATAGTAGAAACAGACCCAGGATCAGAGCTGTCACAGATCAATAAGAACGATACAAACAACCCAGGGAAACAGGGCTCAGGATACAGAGGCAATTCACAGGAGAGGAAATGCAAAAGACCAATAAAATGATGAAAACGTTTCTGCTTCACTGATCAAAGACATACAAATTAAAACAATGAAGGGGAGGCATTTAGCCCCTATCAGAGTGACTTAAGTTCTGAAGTCTGACAATAGCCTGCCTGAGCCTGGATGTGGGAAGGCAGAAATTAGCCCGGCCTTCAGATGCAAGGGTGCCCATGGCTGTGTGGTTTTTACAGTGGAAAACTGGAAACAAATACCCATCAACAAGAGAATGGATTAATAAATTGTGGTACATACAATGAAAAGGATTAGAAGAGTGATGATGTATTCTGCAGAGCTCTGCACATTAACTGGATAAATTTCAAACAAAAGGTTGAATGAAAACAAGTTGCAGAAGACAATGTACAATATTATATCATTTACGAAAACTTCAAAAATCTGCAAAGCAACCCTTTATGTGTTTTATGAATATATACATACGTAGCATAAATATGAAAACATGTACAGGAAGGATTCACACCAACCCCAGGGAATGGGGTGGTGACTCTCTGGGCAGGAGGGAGGGGAATAGGCTGAGAAGCTCCTATTTATTTGTGATGTCATGTTTCACAATCTAGGTCCTGGGAACATAGGAGTTGTATGTATTTGTCTCTATATTTTTCATGGTAAATATTTTATAATAAAGAAAAGCAGGGGGCTTCCCTGGTGGCACAGTGGTTGAGAGTCCGCCTGCCGATGCAGGGGACACGGGTTCGTGCCCCGGTCCGGGAGGATCCCGTGTGCCGCGGAGCGGCTGGGCCCGTGAGCCATGGCCGCTGAGACTGCACGTCTGGAGAGAGGCCACAACAGTGAGAGGCCCGCGTACCGAAAAAAAAAAAAGAAAAGCAGGGAGCTGGACAGTTGCTCCAGGGTCAATTGTCTCTCAGGTCACTGATCACGGTTAGAGAATTCCATCGGAAATGTACTCCTAGTCATTGCTCCTAATTCTGTTCCTTCAGGATCCCATGTGAAAACCCAACTATTGGTGGCATACATACGATTTGGCTCCTGCCCTCAGCAGGCTACTTGTGCAGGCTGGCAACTGCAGAGAGGAGCCCGCATCTCCCAGCCGTCCCCTCCATTACCACCCTCCTCCACCCCTCACCACCTCTTCCGGCCCTCTCAGCAGATGGCTGCTCACACAGCATGTTCTTTTCTGTGGAAAGTCCTTGAGAAGCTCAGAGGCAAAGAAGGCTCAGATGAATTGCACCACATTTGTCAGTGGAGTTCTCTTTGCTAACAGTGGACCAGGCTCAGCAAGGGATGCTTAGTGGGAAGAACTGAGCTGGGAGTCAGGACATCTGCTGTTGATTTACTGGGTAAGTGACACAACCTCTCTGAGCCTCAGTGTCTCCCCAGGTACACTGAGGGAGGTGCAAACCTAGAAGCATCAGCATTTACTGGGGAGCTTTGAAAAATGCAGATGCAGGGGCCCCATAATCAGAATTGCCTGAGGTGGGGCACTGGAATTGTCTCTCTAGTGAATCGCCAGGTGATTCCAATGCCTGGGCAAGTCTGGGAATCGTTAGACGGTCATTCCAGGTTGGACATTCACGTCTGTGAGAAAACTCTACCCACATCACCTTATTTTCTCTCCCCACCCCCAGTGCCTTCCTGCATCCTCGTTAATCATCACCCTGAATAGTTTATGCCAAACAGGGTGCTGGGTGAGAATGAGGGAGCAGATGAGCTTCCAGAATGCAGCCCCTCTGAGCCTCCCACTCCTTAGTAACTGCAGGAAAGCTGAGGAAGAAGGCGGGGAGAGGGGCAAGCACTGGTACCCTCCATGGGGAGAGGAAGGGCTGGTGGTAGGGATACGGCCCAGCTGCATAATTCCTGCCCCTCCACCCCCAGGAACCAGCACCCCAGCCCCTAGAGAGAGCTCCTTCTTCTCCTCCCTCCCTCCACACCCGGGCGAGGGCAGGAGTCACCGCAAATCACAGAATTCTAGAACTAGAATGTCAGAGGCAGACCAATGTTTTCCCAATTGCAGCCATTCACGGCTGTCTTACCACCTGTACTATTATTTAATTGATACTTTCTTTGACATTGACTCACTGTTTTTTTTTTTACTTGAATGCCTACTTTAGCCCCACTCTAAGCAATGATACCTGTGAAATAACAGGTTTGATGGGCTGGTTATTTTTTGCCTAATACACTTTAAAATAAATACAGGGCTTCCCTGGTGGCGCAGTGGTTGAGAGTCGGCCTGCCGATGCAGGGGACACGGGTTTGTGCCCTGGTCCGGGAAGATCCCACATGCCGCGGAGCGGCTGGGCCCGTGAGCCATGGCCGCTGGGCCTGCGCGTCCGGAGCCTGTGCTCCGCAACGGGAGAGGCCACAACAGTGAGAGGCCCGCGTACGGCAAAAATAAATAAATAAATAAATAAATACATAATGATTTCCATTTTGAAATGTCCATCTATGTATCTCCTGAAAACATTTTGTGAGTCACCGCACTTTTCAGAAACATTAAACTTGTCCATCTCTCTTGTTTACAGAGATGCAAACTGAGTGCAGGCAGAGGTGGCATTTGCCACAGGTCACGGTGCTGGGTGGAACCTCATTTTTCCACAGGCATCCACACTGGAGAGACTAAGGAGTACACACCACAGGGCTCTCAGTGGGCCCCAGGCACCCTGGCGACCTTGACCTTTAGGGAGACCTTCTTTGATTGTGCACTGCCCCCTCCTGGCCCGTTCTTCTGCAATGTGGCTCCTCCTGGAAGGAGCAGCCGGAAGAGGGGGGCCTTGCTGCGGACGATGGTGCTGAGATGAGAAGCTGGGGTAGTCAGGGAAGGCATCATTGTGGAGGTGGCATTTGTACTTGGTTTTGAAGGATGAACAGACCAGGATGGGCCTGAATGCCGATTAGGAAACTGTGATTTGATCCCATGGTCAGTGGTTCATCTGGGGAAGGTTTGGTAAGCAGCAGAGTGGTGCCATGCCAAATGGAGTGTGAAGAACACACAGGGGAAGGGAGAGTGATGGGGAGAAGAGAATGAGGGCAGAGGTTGCCTGGAGGGAAGAGCAATGTGGCAATGGTCCAGGCAAAGAGGGACAGGGCCTACCTCTGCCTCGACCCCACTGGGGACTTCTCCAAGTCAGTTCCTACCTTTGGGCCTGTTTCCTTATGGGCAAGAAGGGAGAGCTGGGCTCCATGCCCTCCAAGGATCCTTTCGGCTCTGAGAAATAACCACATAAAGAGGAAATTATGCAATAGCCAGGTCATGAAAGCAACCTAAATGCCCATTGACAGATGAATGGCTAAAGAAGATGTGGTACATGTATGAAATGGAATATTACTCAGCCATAAAAAGGAACAAAATTGGGTCATTTGCAGAGATGTGGATGAATTTAGAGACTGTCATACAGAGTGAAGTAAGTCAGAAAGAGGAAAACAAATATCACATATTAACGCATATATGTGGAACGTAGGAAAATGGTACAGATGAACCGGTTTGCAGGGCAGAAATAGAGAGACAGATGTAGAGAACAAACGTATGGACACCAAGGGGGGAAAGCGGCCA
>NW_020175787.1:254160-318867 GCF_003031525.2 Neophocaena asiaeorientalis asiaeorientalis
GAATTGACATGTATACACTGATGTGTATAAAATGGATGACTAATAAGGACCTGCTGTATAAAAGAAAAATTCCGGGCTTCCCTGGTGACGCAGTGGTTGAGAGTCCGCCTGCCGTTGCAGGGGACACGGGTTCATGCCCCGGTCCGGGAAGATCCCACATGCCGCAGAGCGGCTGGGCCCGTGAGCCATGGCCGCTGAGCCTGCGCGTCCGGAGCCTGTGCTCCGCAACGGGAGAGGCCGCAACAGTGAGAGGCCTGCGTACCGCAAAAAAAATTAAAAAATAAAATAAATTCAAAAATTAAAAATAAATAAATAAAGTGTATTTGAGTCAAAAAAAAGAAGAAATTATGCCGACGAGACTGGATTGTTAGAACCCTTTTGGCAGTTAATCTGGCTTTAGCTATTAAAATAAACATATTCATCTCCTCTGGCCCCCTTTTGATTCCATCCTATGAAAATTAAAGCTCTGGTCTGTACGAATGTATTTACTAGGCTATTCTGAGCGGCACTGTTGTATTAGCCAAACAACCAGAAGGGACTAACCTATATCACACTATCTCCTGCCTCTGTCGGTCAGTGGTGCCACGGGGGAATGGTTAAGAGCGCTCAGCAGCTGGAGCCTGTCCGAATGCTGCCATTCACTGGCTGCACGGCTGAGGCCCTGACCTCTCTGAGCCTCAGTTTCCTCATCTATCAACAGGGCTGATAACCAGTTATATGTCGCCTAGCATGCACAGCAGAGGCTCATGGTACCCACTCTACAAATGTGAGCTGTTACTGTTACTCAAAAGGCCATGGCAGATCCAAACATCCGGAGAAATGGCTCTAATATGTTATTAACTGAAAAAAAGCAAGTTGCGGATTTGTGCATTTAGTATGATCCCCTTTTGTAAAATAGAAAGAAGAGAGAACGGAAAAGGGGGTTGAAACCTGGTGAAGGATGTCTGTGTCTGCGAGGAAGAAGGACATGAAGGGATCTGACACTAGGTCCCTGAGATGGATTGGGGAAGGGAGGGGTTGAGGGTCGGGAATGTTACCGAAAGCTCGGCCTCTCTGTACATCGGTGCCAAATCAATGCTCAGAGACAGAGTTCTGGGTGAAGTAGAAAAGGATAGCTTTATTCCTTTGCCAGGCAAAGGGGGGCTCCTGCCTCGAAACACTACGTGTCCCAACCGGGGAGGATCTGATGAGGGGTCTAAAACAATGGTTCAATGGTGGGGTCTCTGACAAGATTAGGGGTGAGGAGGGCTTGCACTCCCTTCATCACGTCTCAGGTGGTCGGTCTCCTAATCATGAGCTTCTCCCGTCCCTTTCATCTTTTTTTCTTTTGGTTTCAGCAGGGTCTAGTTCCTGGACCAGGGATCGAACCCGGGCCCCCTGCATTGGGAGTAGGAGTCTTCTTCTTTTCTTTAAGATGTATTTTATTTATTTATTCATTTAATTTACTTTTGGCTGCGTATGGTCTTAGTTGTGGCACGCAGGCCCTTCGTTGCAGCATGTGGGTTTCTCTCTAGTTGTGGAGTGCGGGTTTCCTCTTCTCTAGTCATGGCACGCAGCCTCCAGGGCACGTGGGCTCTGTCGTTTGCAGCACTCGGGCTCCCTAGTCGAGGTGGGCGAGCTCAGTAGTTGTGGCACGTGTGGGCTTAGTTGCCCCGCGGCATATGGGATCTTAGTTCCCTGACCAGGGATGGAACCCACATCCCCTGCATTGTAAGGCAGATTCTTTACCCCTGGACCACCAGGGAAGTCCCAGAATGGGAGTCTTCACCACTGGACCACCAGGGTAGTCCCTTTGGTTCCTTTAATCTTTCTTCAGGTGGTTTCTTAGCTGCGGAAGAAGGATTAGCAACTTGATTAGCAACTGTTCGAATCTGCCCTTTGTTTTTTTCTTTTGCGGTATGCGGGCCTCTCCCGTTGCGGAGCACAAGCTCCGGACGCGCAGGCTCAGCGGCCATGGCTCACGGGCCCAGCCGCTCCGCGGCATGTGGGATCTTCCCGGACTGGGGCATGAACCCGTGTCCCCTGCATCGGCAGGTGGACTCTCAACCACTGTGCCACCAGGGAAGCCCCGAATCTGCCCTTTGGAACTCAGGGAAGGTCATGGAGGCTGGAGTCTTGACAAGAAACTGGGGACAAAAGGGCCTCACTCGGTTTCAGGAGTGGGCTGGGAATGGATGAGAGAAGGGAAGATTAACTCAGTCTTTATATATCTATGAATTGTTTTATTTGTTACTGCAGTAATAACTTTTCAATCTTTTATAACCTTTAAAAACTCCATTGTGGGGACTTCCCTCGTGGCATAGTAGTTAACAATCTGTCTGCCAATGCACAGGACATGGGTTCGAGCCCTGGTCCAGGAAGATCCCACATGTCGCAGAGCAACTAAGCCCGTGCACCACAACTACTGAGCCTGCGCTCTAGAGCCTGCGAGCCACAACTATGGAGCCCACATGCCACAACTACTGAAACCTGCGCGCCTAGAGCCCATGCTCCGCAACAAGAGAAGCCACTGCAATGAGAAGCCCGCGGACCACAATGAAGAGTAGCGCCTGCTTGCCACAACTAGAGAAAGCCAGCACACAACAATGAAGACCCAACACAGCCAAAAATTAATTAATTTAAAAAAAATCTCCAGTGCGATTGAAGAAAACAGAAACAGAGGAATTGTCATCCCAGGAGAGAGAAGGAAGCTGTGGGAAACACAGCTGGTCCAAGTGACTTGGCCAGGGAGAATCCATTTTCACAGTGGGTGAAGGGGCTGACTTTGGGTGCTGGGGGCAAAGGCAGTCTTCCCACATGGGCTCCTCTCTTGAGAGTGTCTGTACTGGAAGGGCTTTTGTCCAGCTTCTCCAACGAAAAGAAAATTTGAAGATCAGAGAGGGCAAGAGACTAAACCAAGGTCACACAGTACAGCCAGGCCAAAAAAGCAGTTTCCTGACTCCTGGCCCAGTAACCTCTCCCCTGTATCAAGCTACCTCCCACCTCTGTGCAGGAGCCACTCCTGCTGGGAAGAGAAAGGGATAGAACCCTACCTGCTTAGCTTCCTTTCCTTCTATGGACAGTCCTTCCTCCACTCATTTCCTGAGTGCCCTGCTCGAGAATTCAAGATGACTAAGGCATACTGCTTACCCGAGAGGCGCTCACAGTCGAGTGGCCTGGAAGCTTCTGGCTTCTAACACTAACAAAGACATCTTTTTCTAAGTGGTAGAAAAATGCTCTGAGGCCAGTTTTGTGTATGTTTTGTTTTGTTTTGTGTTTGCTCTTTTGCTCTTTTTTTAATGCACTCTTTTGTTTGTTGCTGTCTTAACTGTTGCCATGTTATATTTTATCAGTTTAATGTTTTGATTTTGTGCTTGAGCCCCAAGGCAATGCGGCGAAGGGTATGATTTGGAAAATCAAGGAAACAGAGAAATTGCCCACAGAAGAGGCTGCCTCCCGGAAGCCAAGGATAAACCATAAATGCCTAAAATGAATTTCATTAGGAACAAAGCCAACAACCTGTTGCCAGACCAAAGGTATTAGATCATCCTGGTTTGGCTTGGTTTTTGTTTTTTAATTTAATACCAATTCTCCATTTCTTCCAAGGTCAGCCAAGGATGGAAGACCCAGTTCCTTCTCCACTGTCTTCTAGAAGACTTCCACATTTCTGCTTCCAGGTCTGTACTCATGGTGTGTGCCCTGCCTGCTCTGCTCTCCTCTCTTCTTCAGGAGACAGGCTGTAACCACCCTTGCACTGGCCAGTATTTATGGACCGGGGCTGGGAATAATGTGGGCAACAAGCCGACCACCAGTCTGCCTTCAGGGAACTTACATTCTACTAAGGCAGGCATTCTCAACTGGGGCCATAATGTCCCAAGGGGATGAAAATTGGTTCTTGGAGGGGTAAAAACACTTTTATCGGGCTTCCCTGGTGGCGCAGTGGTTGAGAGTCCACCTGCCGATGCAGGGGACAAGGGTTCGTGCCCCGGTCCGGGAAGATCCCACATGCTGCGGAGCGGCTGGGCCCGTGAGCCATGGCCGCTGAGCCTGCGCGTCCAGAGCCTGTGCTCCTCAGTGGGAGAGGCCACAACAGTGAGAGGCCCACGTACCGCAAAAAAAAAAAAAAAAAAAACTTTTATCTTCCTAATGTTCACTGTCTCAGTGAGTAGCCCTACCAGCCACCCAGTCAGTAACCAGGGCACGGTCATCAATTCAAGTTGCCAACCCTGAGCTCAGGCTCCTGGTTACTGACCTTGTGGCTGCCCAGTCCGTGAAGGCTTCCACTCTCTCCCTGAAAATGGACCCCATCTGTCTTCACTTTCCACCCTGCCCAGCCTAGTTCCCAGGGCCGAAAGATTGGGCATCTCTTTTGCCAACACTTTAGAATGCTCTGCCCTTTTCCCCACCCATCTGGCAAAGCCCTGGGCCTGGATAAAACCCACCAAGTACTTTCCCCTGTTTGCACGTGGGTAGGTGACCCATGGTGGGGGAAATCACCCAGCCGACGGGACAGGACACACTGGGTTGTCAGCACTGTCGGACATTTGGGGATTTTGTGGGCAAGTTTGCTCCTCAACCGTCTGAATGCACACTCTCCTCCTTCCTTCAAACTCCTCACCACCTCTTCCTCACTCTTAGCAGAAGACCTTGCCTCCCACTTTGCAGAAAAAATAGAAGCTCAAGATGAAACCTCCCTTAACATCCCACTACAAACCTACATCTACATCTGCACCCATCCTCTCTTTGTTCCTTCTTTTGGTTCTAGAGAAGTCATCCCTCCTCCTTTCCAAGACCAACCTCTCCACCTACATGCTTGGTTCCATCCCCTCGCACATGCTCGTGAACATCGCTCGCTGATTATCTCCCCTCTTTCCCACACCCTTAATTAATCTCTCCCCTTGATCTGCCATCAGCCTGTAAACAAACTCAGGTCTCTTCCACCTTCTAACACACCTCCCCACCCCACCCCCACATATGCTTTGACCCCGTCACAGCATCTCTCTCCTCCCCTTCACACAAATACTTCTCAAAAGACCCACTGCCTCCTTCACCCCTCCTTCACTCATCAGACCCACTGCCATCTGACCCTCTCATCACTCTGCAGAAAGAGTGCTCCCTAAAGCCACCAGCATCTGCCCATGTCTTGTCATTAACCAAAGCCGCTGCTTCCATCCACATCCTTCTGACCTCTCAGAGCATTCCCCATTGACTCCTCCCACTTTCCTTTTGCACAGCCCCTAACCTGTGGTGTGTCTCACAGCTCCATCCTGGGGCACCTTCTCTTTGGACAATCCAGCCCTCATCCACAGCCTCGTGATCATTTGTCTCCTGACAACTTCCCATCCTCATGTGCCTCCAAACCCAGGCCTCCAAGCGCCTACTCAACATCTACACTCAGTGTCCCAAAGGCCTTTCAAGCTCAACACATCTAAAGTGGAAGTTGCACTTTTCACGTCCCCCTCCACACCCTCCCATCCTCGCTCACCCAACACCGCCTCCCAGTGGTCTCCAGTTTTCCCCATCTCAGTGAAAACTACTGCCTGCCTGTTTGCAGGGAAACCTCAGAGTCCATCCTGACACTGTCTCTCCCTTATCTTCCATTCCCACACATCTCTGTGACGATTTTACTTCCTGATAACTGGAACCTTCCACTGCTCTCCAACTGCACTGCCACCAGCACCACCTCTGTGATATTCTCCCTGGATGCCTGCCCGTACTCCTAACCCTAACTTATCCTGCAGCTACTCATACACACACTACCCCACTCTCCACTAGGCATTCACACGGGTCACATTAAAATGCAAATGTCATCCTGTCCTTCTTGGGCCTACACTGTCAGTGGTTTCCTATCACTTGGAGGATGAAAAGAAAGATCCTTTGCCCACCTTCTGCACTCCCCAATCCCCCTGCTCTCCCTCTGGCCCTGTTACACAGGCCTTTTCTCACCTCTTCTCTAGCTGTAACTTCTGCCTCAGGCCCTTTGCACAGGTTCTTTCTTCTGCCTAGGATTCTCCCCGTACCCCATCCTCCCCTGCATATAGTTCAGATCTCCTCACAAAGATCATTTCCTTAGGGAATCCTTCCCCAAGAAGAGATAGGTCCCTCCATCCTGTCAAATGCTTTCACAGTAATGGCTAACGTACACACAAGCGCAGTACTATTCTTTGGAACTCTTCTGTGCATTTCTGCTTAGAACTCATTTACTCCTCATGGCAACCCTATGAGGTAGAAATTATAATTATCTCTGTTTTATGGGTGAAGAAACTGAGGGACCAAGAAGTTATGTAACTTACCCAAGGTCACCTAGTTAATAAGAGGCAAAGTGGGAATTTGAACACAGGCAGCATGACTCCAGTATAGCTTTTTTTTTTTTTTTAATTTATTTTTGGCTGCGTTGGATCTTTGTTGCTGCACACCAGCTTTCTCTAGTTGTGGAGAGCAGGGGCTACTCTTCATTGCGGTGCACGGACTCCTCATTGCAGTGGCTTCTCTTGTAGTGGAGCACGGGCTCTAGGCGCTCAGGCTTCAGTAGTTGTGGCTCACAGGCTCAGTAGTTGTGGCGCACGGGCTTAGTTGCTCTGCGGCATGTGGGATCTCCCCGGATCAGGGCTCGAACCCATGTCCCCTGCATTGGCAGATGAATTCTTAACCACTGCGCCACCAAGGAAGTCTCCAATTCTTCCATAAGAAAACACTATCCTTTTCCTTTCTGCACTTACTACTGTTTGTAACAATGTATTTGTATGACTATTTGTTTAGCTTGTGTCTCCCCCATTAGACTATAAGCTCTATTGGGGTAGAGACAGTTTTATCCCCAATAGTAGGTACTCAATAAATATTTGCTAAATAGCTGAATGTAAATTAGTCTCTCTCATCACATTCCATCAGTCACCTGGTCCTGTCCCTGTTTCTTCCTAGAGCAGCAGTTCCTAAGCCTAGGAGGTTCAGGTATGTGCTTATCCATGTCCTAAAACTGGATGCAAAACGTCATGTGTCTGTACACTTCAAATTTTTCTACAGCAAAGGTTAGGTTCGTGCTGTCTCCAGTTTCTCGATGGATCCATGAAGTTAAGAATAGCTGATTCAAATATTCCCCAGCCTAGGTCACCCTCTCCCTGCCAACCTCCCCTCCACAACTACAACACCCTCACGTCCAGTTTTGTTCTCCATAAATCCATCTTCCATGCTTTGGTCATAGCAATCTTTTAAAAACATAAACCCAGGTCACCCTCCTGCATAAAATCCGTCAGAGACTATCTATTATCCTTGGAGCAAAGGTGCAAACTGTGGCTGGGGGGAGGGGGTGCAGTAGGCCCTGCTAACTTCTCCATCCTTTTGTGTCCTCACTCGTTCCCTCAACCCTCCAACTCTACAGCCCAGCAGCACAGACTTGGATTTATATCTGGGTTTCCCAGCCTGTACCAGAGTGGTTTCTCCCGTCTATACTCATGCAGTGCCCTCTGCGTGGGATGCCATCCCTCTCCTCTGCACCTAGAAATTCCTACTCCATCTTTAAGCTTAAGCGTAGATATCTCCCTGGGGTCAGGGGCCCCTCCTTCTTTCTCCCACAGGCTGTATCTGTCCCGGACAATGCACGGAAGACATTGAACCATAGTTGCTTGGTTACCGACTGTCTCTCTCCTCCCTATGAGCTTTGAGGGCGGCTGCCATATCTTATTCATCTTTTTATCCCCCAATCCTAGCCTAGCGCTAGCCCAAGGTATGGTGCTCAGTAAGTATTTGTTCAGTGAATGAACGAACAATGACAAATAGTACTTGGTTTATGGGTTCTAAAACACTTGTGAAATGAATAAATGAGTGGGTAACTGCAAGTTCGGGTCTAGAGAGAGCTGGAGATTAGGATGTTCAGAGATGAGTAAAACCTGACCGCAGCTGTCAGACAGCTAAGTGGAAGACAAATCTCCAGGAACGAGTCCGAAGGATTTAAGAGGAAGTCATTCGAATCGTGGCCGGCCCAGGGGGCGTATCCGGTCTGACCACGCCCTCCCAGCCAATGGGCGGTCTCGTTGTCCTCCCTGCCTCCGCCCCTTACACCCACCGGTGAGGGGCCGGCCACTCCTGGAGATAAGACTACATGTTCCGGCGTGCCGCGCGGCGGGTGAAGGAGGAGCCGGAAGTGGGGGGCGCGAGGTCTAAGGGTAAGAGGGAAGTGGCGGGCGGGGACTGAGGGGGGCGTGCAGGTAAGCCGACAAGCCGGGGGTTGCGGGCATGGCCGAGGCCAGGAAGCGGCGGGAGCTGCTTCCCCTGATCTACCAGCATCTGCTGCAGGCGGGCTTTGTGCGCGCGGCGCGGGAAGTGAAGGAGCAGAGCGGCCAGGTAAGCGTGCCCGGGCCGTGTGCGAGGGCCGCGTGCAAGATGTGAAGAGAGGAGGCCCGTGCCTCCTCCCTTGGCGGCCTGGAGGGCGCCCAGAGCCGGATACCCGCGGTGCTCCGGGACGCGGCCTAGGGTGCCGAAGGAGGCTCAGCCTCTGCTCCCCACCCCTGCGGCCCCCAGTTCTTATGGGCCTCAGTTTCCCTGTCTGTGCAGTGGGCGGGCTGGGACGTGAGATACGACGCTCAGGGCTTTATAATTCCCGCGCCCCTTACCTCCACCCCCTTCCTGGGAGCGGCAGTTTAAAGTTTCCGAAGTCTCGGGCCACGTGGCTCGGCGCGGCTCCCTGGGGCGAGAAGGTTGCTGCGAGTCTGAGAGGTGGATTGCGACCAGCTCTGGTGGGGCGAAAGAGCGCCAAGAGAGGGGGTCTGAAGCCCCTTAATTGAGCTGGAGCTCAAGCCCTTAGCAGCCCTTCTGTACTGAGTCGGACAGCTTTGGGATTCGAACTCGTGGTGCAGTCATTTCACTTCATCCGTTCTTTGAGCAGCTGTTAATCTGGCGGTCAGAGTGCTGATGACAGAATAGTGAGCACGGTCCCTCAATTCACTGTTTAGAGTTTACAGTCTGAATTTGGTAGGGGAGATAGACATAAATCAAAGAACCATAAAAGCACCTGTACACTTAACACTGCATTAAGTGCCGAGAACGAGAGGCATAGGGTGCTAAGACAAGAATGGCAGCTTGCCCTCGTCAGGGATATCCAGGGTTGCTTTCCTGAGGAAGTGGATGTTGCTTTGAGATCTGAGAGAAGGGAGGTGGATATTCCAAGCAGAGGTGCAAATTGTTGCATATGTACTGCCCCAGAAAATTGACTGAAGTATGGAGTACAAGGGTGATAGAGGTCCCTGGGGAGACAGAGGCAGGGAGTTGGCTTACTTTGGTTTTCATCTGAAGAGCAGTGGTAAGCCACGGGGAAGTTTTAAGCTGGTATGGTGGCTACTGACTTGGTTAATCAGTACCCCTTGGCTGTGGTGGAGGCTGTGGTCATGATGCTTGCTCTCAGGACCTCCTGGAGAAACTAAAGGATGATGGGCCTTATGACATTACCTGTGCTTTTTCCAGTTTTCTTTGGACCTCGGTAGCCCTTCTTACTCCAGTTAACATGACTTAACAGCTACAGGGGGTGAAGGAGAATACCCATCTGCTTTGGGGCATTTACCTAAGCAAAAGTATCCTGCCCTCATGGAGCACACGTTCCAGCAGGAGCCGAACGATGACTGATTTTTTTTTTTTTTTAAAGTTAATGATACAGTGTGTGGGGTGATGGTAGGTGCTAGCTATAAAAATAAGGCAGGTGTGGGGGAATAAAGAATGTCAGAGTTAAATTATCTATATAGGGTGGTCAGGAAACCCCAATGAGAAGGTGACATTCGGGCAAGGACCTGAAGGAAGTGAGGGAGTGAGCCGTAGAGTTGGCAGGAGAGAGCATTCCAGACAGAAGGAATTGCAAGCCCCCGTGCGGGCGGGGTGCCCTGACAGATTTGAGGGACAGTGAGGAGGCCAGTGTGCCAGGGGTAGAGGAGAGTGAAACTGACACTTTCAATTACTGTCAGTTACAGTCTCAATGTTACTGGCTCCTGTGCTGGGCACTGACTAGATGGTCTCCATCAGGCCTGACAGCAACATCTTAGGTGGGTACTGCTGTTATCCCCATGTTAGAAAGAAAGAACCAGAAGTTTGAAGAGGTGAAGAGAGTAGCCCATCCAGTTAACACAGGCACTATGCCTGAGTCCAGGTGCACCCTCTTGACCACTCTGCCTAAGTCCCCGGCACTGCCCTCGCCCCACATTACTCACTCAGCCTCCTTGGGGCACTTGACACCCCAGGTTCTTGATATTTGCAGAGAGAATAGGCTTCTGATCTTGGCTCCAAAGGCCTCTGCTTCTACCAAAGGACTGGCACCATTTGGTTCCAGTCTCTTCCCAGCGGGTGAGCTGACAGTGCGGTGTCTGGGCTGTGGTTCGTACTGTCCTGGGGAGATTGACCAGCCTGGCTTTTGAAAGCCTTCTGAAAGGTCAGGGGTGGAAAAAGCCCTGTCTCGTGGCACCTAAGCCTGGAGAGTGCCAGGAAGGCTGGGGGCTGGATAAATGCTAGCCTGGAACATTCCAACTCTAATCTTCAAAGGTACTCCTCACCAACATGTTGTCTTAAAAGGTTTTAGCTGGAAATACTTGCCCTGCTTGTCTCTGGAAGGTTTGGGTGGTACTGGAAGGGTCAAGCAGACATACTTCCCAGAACAGAAAGACCCCCTTCTCAACCACCTCTCTGTAGATCATGACGTTGTGAGAGTGGGGCCCAAGGAGGACCCTTACTGTGCTTGGGGGATTGATTGCTGCTTTCTCTTTACTTCTCTGCAGAAAAGTTTCCTGACTCAGCCTGTAACCCTTCTGGACATCTATACACACTGGCAACAGTAAGTCTAATGGGACTGAGAGAGTACAGCAGGGACACTGCAAGCCCTCAGCTTGGGATCAGCTAGGATACTAATCTGGTCTAAGATCTGTCCCCATAGCCCACCGTAGATACTATTATCACCTCCAGGAAACCAGGTCACAGATACGGGTGTCTGGTAATGGAGAGGACACTGAGCTGTGATCAGTGCCTCTTAAGGACAAAAGCTTCTCAGCAGCTTTTATTATTCATTCAATCAGTAAACATTTATTGAGTAACTACTGAATGCCAGGCTCTGTTCTAAGTACAAAGGTATTGTCATGAGTGAGACATACATGGTTCCTTTTTTCCTGGAGCTGACATTGGAGTCCAGGAAGGTAAGCACACCTCAGAAAAAACAAATGAGTGTAAAATTATAGTGGTAGTAAGGGTTATGCAAAGAGGTGCCCAGTGCCAAAACTACCTAAACAGGTTAGCCTAGCCTCATTTGGGGGTTTAGGGGAGGCTTCCCTGAAGTGACCTTTGATTTGAGAGCTGCAGGGAGTAGGGGAGTGAACGAGGCAATAGGTGTGGAGGGGCCAGTAGAGTGTACCTGGTAGAGGGAACTACTGGTCTGAGGCCTGTAGCTGCGGGCACAGTGCAGACGAGGCTGGACCGTGGGCAGGGCCCACTCCACGCAAGGCCTGATCATCCATGGGGAGCAGTTGTGTCTTTGCCCCAAGAGCCGTGGGAGCCATGGAAGGGTGAAGCAGAGTGGTGAGATCACTGCAGCATGGCACGGCCAGTTGAGGCTGTGGATATCATTATCTAGGCAAGAGCTGATGGAGCTTGAGGCAGTAATAACATGGGAGGGAGACAGTAGATTCCAGGAATGTGAGAGGATGAGATGAGGGTCCGCGGATGGTTTGGAGAGGCAGTCTAGTCCACTGCCAGGTGTCTGACTTGTACACCTGAGTGGAAGGAACCCAATTTGGAGGGAAAGATTTCAAAGACCTGTTGAATGTGAAATGCCTGTAAAACCTGGGAAACAAGGAGGGGAATAATCTAAGGACATATCAGCAGAGGAATGGTTTGAAAATGAAGGAGGGATAATCGTTCTCTCCATGAACTGGCCTGACCACAGCCAACTACGGGAGTGAAGGACCTGCAGTCATGTCCCATGAGGAATGATAGTGAATACTGAACCGTCTGGGATGGGAAAGAGATGTCAGAGGGGCAGGCAAGGGACCTCTGTATGCACATCTTTGAAGACAAAGGGAGTGGGGTGTTCCCTGGGGCCCGAGAGACTGAAGTGGGACCCATATGTACCTGCTTTAGGAAGACAGGTTTCAGCTTCTGAATAAAAGCAGTGGGTCATCAGAGCTCTCCAGAAATGAGGTAGGCTACAGTGGAGTTGTGAGTTCCTTGTCGTCAGAGGTGTGTAAACAAAGGCAGGCATGGTGTGGAAGGGATCCAAGCTTCCAGTAGAGAGCTAAGGTCTTTGAGAGCCCTATCAACCCTCAGTTCTTGGCTCTCCTCTGCTGCTGAGGTGAGCACAGGGCACACCCCCACTTCCTTTCCCACTTGCCTAGGTGTTTGTGTGTTTGCACAGCACTTCCTTCCCCAGAGAACTCCTTCGGTGAGCCGCAGCGCACACCCTTCCCCGCCACCAGCCCCTTCTGTGGGTGAGGAGTACTGACTGGGATGAGGACCTCACAGTCTAACCTAGTGGTTCAAACCCAGCAACTAGCCGTATGACCTTGGACAAACTTGGCCTCCCCAAGTGTGTCTCCATCCGTAAAATGAAGATAATAATGGTAAAGTGCTAAACCTAGCCATTGGAGGCATCCCCCTCCCACCCCCACTCACCTCCGTATTTATCGAGCACTTACTGTGAGCCAGAACTGTTCTTGATATAGCTGGGAGCAAACTGGAGAAAAATCCCTGCCCTTGTGAAACTTACATTCTGTTGGGAGGAGAGAGGCAGAGTGAACTGATACATGTAGTAAATGAAACCTGTTTTTGCAGAAGATTCCCTGGGAACAAGGGACCCAAGCAGCACATCCCAAACTGGCAGAGCAGCATCCGTCCCATCTGGAGAACATGGGGCACAGACAGTGACTCCCTCGGGGCAGGAGGCTGGGGTCAGGGGAGATGATGCTCGAAAGTTCCAGCAACTCAGCCATCTGGGTGCTTATCCTCCCCAGTGCCTGAGACTTACTCTTTGACTCTGGGCAACTCACTTGCCCGTGAGACTCATGCTATGTGCTCAAGGTACTGAGGGAGCTGGAAAAGGTTCCTGCCTGCCCTCCTCTCCAGGGGCCTGGCTGTGCAGTGGGGGCTTCAAGCAGGAAGTAGATAAAATAACAGGAGAGAGGAACGTGCTCTGAAGAAAATGAAACAGGATGGCAGGGCAGAGAATGTCTTAGGGGAGGGGGGGTGATCAGGGAGGGCCTCTCTGAGGAGGCTGTATTCGAGTTGAGGCCTGAAGGACAATAGGGACCGACCTGGGCAGACTCTTCCAGGAAGAGGGCACTGCAGGTGCCACAAGTTCTGGAGGAGGGAGGAGCCTGGATGGTGCTGTGAAGTGTCTATAGTGCTGGCACTTAGCGCTCAGTGACTCTTAGCAGCTGTTATATAATATTGTCCACCCTTCCTGAATATTTGAAGACTCATAGACAATTGTAAAAATACGATGAAATGAGTGAAAATGCAGAACACAAAATTGTATCTAACACTGTGTTTCATCACTGTTTAAACTCTCCTCATGCACGTTTCCTTTGGGGGCAGGGAGGATGTGGGGAGGTCTTCCTTTTCAACTCTCCTGGGGTTGTCCTTGTCACCCGGTTGAACTAGCCAGTCACCCTTGTCCTGCAGAACCTCGGAGATTGGCCAGAAGCGGAAGGCAGAGGAAGATGCAGCCCTGCAGGCCAAGAAGACCCGCGTGTCAGACCCCATTACCAGCTCCGAGAGCTCAGAAGAGGAGGAGGAGGTGGCGCAGGAGGCAGAAGCAGGAAGCACCAAAGCCAGTAAGAGCGCTGTGTGCCGGGGGCTCAACTCAGCGCCCTGCACCTTTCGGGAACAGGCTGTTGTATACTGGATTGTTCCAGGGGAGGGTCCACCTCCAGCTTCTCCTTCAGTGAGCCCTCAGAGGACCGGCCCTTTTAGAGGGAAGGTTGGAAGGGTCCCACATACCTATTTCAGTCTTGATTTGAGCCCTTCCTCTGGGCCAGACATCGTGTCCCAGGGGCTAGGAATCCAATGGTGAACAAAAACATGGATGGGCCCTTACAGTCTAATTTGGGGTACGTGGAGTCAGCCCCTCCAGTGGGGCCCAGGAGCTGCATTTTTACAAGCCCTCCAGGTGATTCTGGTAAAGATAGAAAGAAGCCCACATTTTCAGAAGAACTGCTAGAGAGATTTCAGAGAGGGCAGCTGGCGGGCACCTCTTCTGTGTGCTTACGGGCTGCTTCAGGAGTTGCCGATCTTCCTGTTATTTTGGAAGTGTGCAGGTTAGCACTGGCAGGCCGTCCCGGGCACTCTGGTTTCAGGGTGTTGGCAGGGGTGACCCGGGGAGGCCTTCACAGCCCCTTCTCCCCATGTTCTCAGGGCAGTTTGTACTTTAACCAACAGTGGTCATAGCTCCACAGAGGAATTATCGTTCTTCTTTGCATTATTGGTTTTTACTTACATAGAAGATAATTTCTTAATTTTTAAATATGTTTTCTGATTGTAAAAGAAATACAGGCTTTGTTATGGAGTATTCATTATAGAATATGTGAAAATTACTTTTCAGAAAGGTAGGGAAAAATTACCCATATTCTTGCCACATATAATTTGGCAAATTATTCTTCCATTTATTTTTCCTGAACATGTTTTTTCAAAGACTTGAGATCATACTGAATATGCATTTTATACCTTGCTTAATCTTTTAAAATTATAATGCAAAGCAAGTTCACTGTGAATTGTACAAAAGCATACAGAAGAAAAGTGGGAGGTTTCCTGTTCGCCTCGCCGGCTCCCCTTCCACTCCCTAAATGTATCTCCTGGAGGGTAGCTTACAGTGCTCTCCTTTGTATCTGAAATCATACAGATAGACATCCATACTTGCCTACTTCCATACCTACACACTATTTAAAACAAAAATTGTAAAATTTCCTACTGACGGGCTACTCGATATTAATAAATTTTTTAAGCTCTAATAATGGAATTCTAATTATACTTTTTAAGAGTCCTCATTGAGAGAAATATGCTGAAATATCTGTGGGCCACATGGTATGATGTCTGATGTTTTCTTCAGAATAATACTCAGCAGGGAAGGGCGAACAGGGGGACAGTTGAAATAAGATTGGCCACAAGTTGATAACGGTTGGGGCAGGGTGGTTTTATACACTTTCTCTCTACGTAGGAACGGGCTTAACATTTTCCGTGATTAAAAATAGAGAGAGATGGAATTAAATGTCAGGAAAAGAATTAGATCATATCATTCATCTCAACAACATCCTGTTTATTTCACAGCATACATTAGAAATCTTTCCCTAATCTGAGCTCTAAGGAGACGATACCCCGGTGTAAAAGCAACAAGAATCTGGAAATCTCGACATCTAACAGGGTCCCGGTCTCATGGTTCAGCTACTTCTCCACTGAGAAACCGCTTAATTCGAGCAGCTTTCTCTGTGGACCTGGGGCTGCCTGACCTGCTCCTGTCTCTCTGAGTGACGTTAGGGCTGCAGTGTGGCAGGTAGCCTGTGGGAATGGCACCCCTGGAGTTGTGCGGGACCTCCGGGGTAGTATGCGGCAGGACTAGGAGCCAATCCCTTTTCCTCTGGGGGCTTCAGCATCTCGTGCCACCAGGGAATTGGGACCCCATCGGGGATGCAGACACATGGCTTTCATGTCGTCACTCTCCTCTCTTGCTCCTGGGGGATGTGGCTGATGTACCACCAAGCTCTTTCCCAGTCCAGGCTCAGCCTCAGATCTCATGCCAGCCCCAGGCAGCCATACCAGTTGAATTATTAGGTGAGCTGAGCCTGTTTGCCACTCACCCATGAGAACATGCTCATCTGGCTCACCCAACCAGTGTTTGTGTCTTGCAGTCCCGGCACTAGCATCTACCAACTCCTCAGCCACGGGGATGGTTTTGCCTTCAAGTGTGAAAGAAAAAGCCAAGGTGAGTGAGACCACCTTCCAAGCTGTCGCCCGTGGGAGTTGAAGTGCCCTGTAGGACACAGTCCCCTGTGTCAGAGAAGGATAGGCTTGTGGGTAATTGCCCAACCCTTGGATTGGATTCAGATCTCAGCCTCAGTCGCAGTGTGATTGTGATCTGTCCCTTCACCTCTGTCGGCCTCAGTTTTTTTTTTTTTTCTGTAAGATGGGGCTAATACCTACCGCCATGGGCCACTGGGCACATTACATACCTGGAAGAGACAGTTCCTTTCCTCCTCCAGCCCTGCATCCACCTGTTCACTCAGCAAATCGTTAGCAATACAGTTATGTTCCAGGCACTGCACAAGGCAGTGGAGACACCAGAGCAGATAAGACACTGGTGGCTCTGAAAGCTTGAGAAGCATTTTATTTTGGGTTTTTTTTTTTTTTTTTTTTGGTTGATTTTGGCCGTGCCAGGGGGTTTGTGGGTTCTTAGTCCCCCGACCAGGGGTGGAACCTGTGCCCCCTGCAGTGGAAGTGTAGAGTCCTAACCACAGGACCACCAGGGAACTCCCTCAAGAATCACTTTCTAGGCTGGAAACTACTTGGAAAGTAGAATATCCTTTTTTGGTCATCCACAAAGCAGTGTCACAGGCACGTAAAGGATTATGTCCCTGATATTGCCTGTAGCATTAGCAAAAAATATGTAGAAAGAATTATGAGGCCATGGTAATGTCCACAACAAAATGCTCCTTACCACTGAGCAAAACTGCTGTGTCCCAAGAACTGTAATTCGGTTCTCTCCACACCTCTGTGAGGGGAGGTACCATTTTTAGCCCCACTTTGAAGATGAAGAAACTGAGGCTTAGGGAGGTAGTGTGCCCAGGCTCACAGGGCTAGGAAGTGGTGGAGCTGGGCTCAGATGTGGTCTGTGCTCTCATTTGCCAGGCCATACCCACTGTCTGTCACTCCTGTTCTGTGTAGGCAAAGACCAAGAAAGCCAGCAAGACGGTGAACTCCACGGCACACCCTGCCTCCGGGAAGGCAGTGGCCCACCTCCTCACCAGGAAGTCACCCCAGAAGGCGGCAGGGCCCTCGGCAAATACCATCCTGGTCTCAGAAACTGAGGAGGAGGGCGGTGTCTCGGCCCTCAGAACCACTGCCAAGGCTGGTGAGCGGCCCTGCCCTCTAGGACCAGGACCCCCGAGTGCGGGCTGAGGAAGCAGACCTGGGCGCTGCTTTGTCAGGCCCTGGGACCCTCTGGAATTCAGGAGGTTGTCTCTATGACAGCGAGGACCGCCACCTCAGGCCATTTTCCCCTCCCCTGGGTGAGGAAGAGTCAGCTGCAGGGACACCTCAGGCCTTGCGAGGGAGTGTGAGCAGCTGGGGTGGGCTTGGAGCCCTTTCTGGTTTATTGCTCTCAGGTGGGTGCAGGGCCTGCCGCAGAGGCTCAGAGGCTAAGCTGAGAGGCCTGGGCTTGCCTCCATCTCCCATGTAAAATAGGCATCTGCCCTGCCTGCTGCTGTGTGCTGGTGGAAAGAGATCATCTGAGCCATCAGCTTCTGGTGCTCGTGTACTGGGACCTAACATCACAGGCCTTACCGGGGCCTCAGAGCCGCGCAGGAGCTGCGGCGGGAGCGCTCGCACCTGGCCCTGAGTAGTTGGCGTGGAGGGTGCCGGCAAGGGGCGGGCGAGTCTGGAAAGGCCCTCAGTCCCTCCTTGTTTATTCCTCAGGAATGGCGGTCGCCAGCCAGGCCGCCAGCTCCAGCGAAGACACCTCCGGCTCGAGCGATGAGACGGACGTGGAGGTAATTGCCGCCCATCCTCAGGAGCTGCCCTCTGCAAACCTCTAACCCTCCTGGAGGCCTGGCCGGGGCCTCACCTACCAGGGGCACCAGATCAGTTCAGCAAGGGTGTCAGGGTGACCGGGAGCTGGGAAGGCTGAGGCCTGCGGAGGTGGGGAGCCAGGCGCTGCTCACTGCACTCTGGGCAGGCGAAGGTGTGGGGCTGGGGGGAAGAGACGCCATCCTGCCTGTGAGGTGGGGGGAAGCCTTCCTGGGAGAGGCGGCACTGGACTGCGGCCTTGACGCACAGGAGGCTTCAGCTTGGCTTCACCGGGGAGGGAGGAAGGGGGAGGGGTATTCGAGCGGGAAGAACTGCATGAGCAAAGGCCCTGGGGCAAAGGCCCCGGGGCAGGAGTGTGGCTGTCCAGGGCATTGGGGTGTGGGTGAGGCTGCTGCGGAGGCTCTGGGCCTGCTGGTGAATGCCAGGCCTCAGCACTGGCCAGGGGTAGGCAGGTCTTTTAGTCAGTGGCCGTGTCTATCTTGTGAACCGTGACCTGGGAGGAGTCCCCGCAGGTTATTCCTTATTGTGCACCTTCCAAGCGCCAGGCCTTGGGGAAACAGTGGTAAGCAGGACGGGTGGGGTTCCTGCTGCCGTGGGGAAGTGGAGGGGTCCCTCAGAAATTTAACTGCCGTGGTGATGGTTACTATGAAAGGGAAATGTGGAGAGCTCTGAGGCGCAGTAACAGGAATGTGACGCAGACAGAGGGACAGCAGGGGCAGAGGCAGACACAAAATGAGTTTGGTGCTTTTAAGCAACGGTGATCTGCAATTTCATGAATGAGGCGGAAAGTGATACAAGGTGAGGTCAGAAGTAGGCGGGGGCCAGATCCATGCCTGACCAAGAGGACTGCTGAGAGGAATTTGGGTTTTACTCTGGAGGCTGTGAGAAGCCACTGCAGGGCTACAGGCCCAGCGGCAAGGTGGCCTGACTTACGGTTCGGAAAGATGGCTTCTTGTGGCCTGGATCAGAGGACAGTGCTGAATAGATGTAATGGCGTGGTTGAGGGCTGTTGGAGTAGTGCTGGCAGGAGACGCTGGTGCCTGGCGCCAGGACACCCAGGGAAAGGTGTTGCAGAGGGAGAAAAGTAGCATTCAGGGATGGTTTGGCCTGGCCCCCACAGTGCTCCCTACCTTGCCTTCCTGCCTTAGCCAGTCACCCACGAAGGTAGAGACCTTGCTCCCAGCTACCCCGGGCCTAGCTGTGGGCTGCTCCCCACATTCTGTCCCACCGTTGGGCCCTCGTTACAGCCAGCCGTAAGGACGCCCTGGGCTCCCATCCCCCAGGCCCTGCCGAGGGAACGAGCAACACTCCTGGCCCTGGGAAACCAGCAGCCAAACACATAGCTTCAGTGGGCCAGAGCCCAGAGAGGGAAGGAATGTGCCCCAGGAATCTCAGCAAGCCAGTGCCAAGACTGGGGTTCAGATCCTAGTGTCCTGGCCCTTGGGGTGGCCACCATGACAAGACACTGTAGCTGGAGGGACAACCATGAGCTGTCCTGGTTGAGAGTGGTTGCCCCTCTGCTGGGCCCTGTGTGCCAGGTGGGAGAGGAGCATCGTGGTTGAGAGCTCTGCCCCCAGAGCCATATAGACATGGGTTCAAGTCACAGCTCTGCCCCTTAGTATTGGTGTTGAGTGGTTTAACCTCTCTGAGCCTTTTGCCCTTTACTGGAAAATAGGTGTAAAGACAGTACCTGTCTTAGGGAGTTGTTTGAGAACCAGATGACATTAGGAAAGAGCTTTACAAACTATGAAGCATCTTATACTCCTCAGGGGTGGAGAGGATTATCCTCTGATTCCATCGTCTTGTTCCAGGTGAAACCTGCAGTAAAACCACCACAGGTCAAAGCCTCAGCAGCTGCGGCCAAGGAGTCTCCAAGGAGAAGGGCGGCCCCGACCCCAGGGAAGGCGGGATGTGTGACACCCCAAGTCAGAGGGGGTGCCATGACCCCAGCCAGCAGGGCCAAGAAGCCAGAAGAGGTCTCAGAGAGCAGCGAGGAGTCCGAGAGTGAGGAGGGGGCCCCTGCGGGGACACCCAGCCAGGTGAGGCCCAAGGGAGGCCTGCTCCTCAGGGTTCCCTGGTTCCCTGGCCCCGAGACTGGTGGAGAAACTGTGTAATGAGCACCTTCCCTGCCAGAGGAGACCCGCCTTGGAGTTTGGGGAGAGGGAGGCGGGGCTATGGGAGTTGAAGGGCAAGGGCACCTGGTTTTGCTCCACCCGCTTCTGGAAATGACCTTTCCTGTCCAAGCAGTGGCCTGGAGTGGCTGCTTCCCAAAGGGCAGGTGCTGCACCCCACCCAGTCAATAACCACTCCCTTCACCTCAGTTTCCCTGTCTAGTAAATGGGCTGCTGTCCTTGTCCCAGCTAGTCCTGCTGCAAAGGGACTTGAGAAGTTTTAATTACCTGGTCCTCTGGCTTCTCAGGCCAAATCATGGCTTGTTAGCAAACAGGAATCCTCTTCCATTCCATCTGCTGGGACCCCCTTCTCCTCGCTTGGGTAGCCAGAGCTGCAGCTGGGCATGTCCTAAGGGAAAGCCAGAGAGGCTGGGAAGCTGTTGGAATCAGAGAACAGGGAGGAATAGGGGTGAGACAGGTGGTAAAAGGCCCCTGGGAGCCCTGAGCCTGCCCACCCTGGGGCAGGGCCATCGTGGAGAACTGCTATAAGGAACTGGGACCCAGGGGATGAGGCAGTAGTGGTCAGGTGAAATGGGCAGGGGTTGTGAAGGCCCCGGGAATGAGGAGGTATGGCCATACTGGCTGGCCGGCCATACCGGCTGGAGCACCAGTCAAGGTGGGGAGTCCAGAGAGAAGCAGGGGGTCTTGTGAGCCTCACTAAAGCTTCGAGCCTTATTCTTAAGGTGTCACAAGGGGGTTTTCAGAAGGAGGGGAGCAAACTGCACTTTCTCTTTTACTAGGTGAAGGCCTCCCAGAAAACTGTCCAGGTCAGAGCTGCCTCGGGTCCTGCCAAGGGGACCCCTGGGAAAGGGGCCACCCCAGCACCCCCTGGGAAGGCAGGGAAGCCAGAGGAGGACTCGGAGAGCAGCAGCGAGGAGTCAGACAGCGAGGAGGAGACGCCAGCTGCCCAGACCCTGCTGCAGGTGAGGCCTGGGAAGGGAGAGTCCCACAGCCAGTGCCCCATCCCAGGAGGCCTTCAGAGGGCTTGTTCTCTCGCTCCGCATGCACCCCAGCCATGCTCAGAGCCCTGCACCTTCTCACCATGTGGTGTGGTGTCTGCGGTGTCCTTAACCCTGTCCGCTCTCCTGTGTTTCCTCACGCCCACCGTCTAGGCTCCCTCCCCTGATACTGTTTCTCTCGCTCCAGGCAAAGCCCTCAGGGAAGCTCCCCCAGGTCAGAGCTACCGCAGCAGCACCTGCCCAGGTGCTTTCCCCTGGGAAAGGGGCCCCTCCAGCACCCCGTGGCAAGGCAGGGCCTGCAGCCATCCAGGCCCAGACCAGGGGGCAGGAGGAGGACTCAGACAGCAGCAGCGAGGAGTCAGACAGCGAGGGGGAGGCGTCCACAGCCGTGCCCCACACAACGAGCCTGGCTCAGGTGAGGCTGGAAGGATGCTCGGCCCGGCCCTGTGCGTCGCCTGAGAGACCCTGTGGGCCTCTCCTCCTCTGCACCCGGGACTGCTGCCCTCCATCCGCCCTGCGCACCTCCTGTCTTACCTCACACACATTTCCCCCAAGCCCCCTATCCTGACCCTGTCCTTTGTCACTCCCAGGCAAAGCCCTTGGGGAAAAACTCCCAGGTCAGAGCTGCCTCAGCCACAAGCACGGGGCCCTCAGCGAAGAGCGCTGTCCCAGCACTCCCTCAGAAGGCAAGGGCTGTAGCCGCCCAGGTGGCAAAGTGGGAGGAGGACTCGGAGAGCTGCAGCGAGGAGGAGTCGGACAGCGAGGGGGAGGCGCTGAGAACAGCAGCCTTGACCCAGGTGAGGCCCCTGCTGTCAGGCTCTTCTCTCCGGCTCAGTGCCGGAAGCCCCATCCCCCTCCGCTCACCGTGCCTGTTGACCCTTTCTGTCTCTTTGTCTCTGCGTCTCTGCACAATGCCACACTTTGGGTGCTCTCCCCTGAGCCTGTGTGTCTCGCTGCAGGCAAAGTCCTCGGGGAAAGTCCTGCAGGTCAGACCTGCCTCAGGTCCCACCCAGGGCCCCCCTCAGAAGGCCGGGCCTGCAGCCGCCCAGGTCAAGACCAAAAGGTCCAAGGAAGACTCGGAGAGCAGTGAGGAGGAGTCAGACAGTGAGGACGAGGCCGCAACAGCCAAGACTCCAGTCCAGGTAGCTGCCCCCGCCAGGGGAGCAGCTCCACAGGGAGCTGTGGGGGAGGATGGCAGTGGGGCTCCAGCCCTGAGCGGATGGGGGCTCTAAGTCCAAGATCCTTCTGTAGCTTCTGACTTCTGTGTCCCTTCAGGCAAAATCAGCTGTGAAAACTTCTCAGACCAAGGTCTCCCCAAGGAAGGGCACCCCCATTACACCCGCATCTGCCAAGGTCCCACCAGTGCAAGTAAGCGCACCAGCCCCCTGGAAAGCAGGAACGGTGACTTCGCCAGCGTGCACATCATCCCCAGCCGTGGTCAGGGGCACCCAGAGGCCAGAGGAGGACTCTTCAAGCAGCGAGGAGCCGGAGAGCGAGGAGGAGACAGCTCCTGCCACATCTGTGGGACAGGTGAGGCGAAGTTTGTTTGGCTGGGTCAGGGCCAGCCCCCACGTGGTCCTTTGGCTCCTGTGACATGCCTCTTTTCCATGTCATTCCAGGTGAAGTCTGTAGGGAAAAGCCTCCCGGTGAAAGCTGCCTCAGCACCCACCCAGGGGCCCTCAGGGCAACGGACCACTCCAGGGCTCCCTGGGAAGGCAGGGCCTGCCGTGGCCCAGGTCAAAGCTGAGGTGCAGGAAGACTCAGAGAGTAGTGAGGAGGAGTCGGACAATGAGGAGGCGGCCTCAGCTGCAGCACAGGTGAGACCTGGGAGGAGCCAACCTGCCCCACCCACACCGTCGCCTGGGATGGGGCTGAGGATGCACTTACCTAGGCTGCTTTTGCCCCAGGTATGCAGCAGCCTCAGCTCGGCCTCATTCCACACCTTCCACTCATCTCCTCTGCCCATCAGAGCTGCAGGGTCGAGCTCCAGGGTCTCCTTCATCACCTTTTGAGCTCCCACTGAGATTTCTTTTTACACAAGCTCTGTTAAGTACCCCATCTGCCAGGTGCCAACTTATCTGGGGCTCCTTTGGCCCTGGCCCTTGGAGTTGCCAGCCTAGATCGCGGGGCGTGGACATGTACAGATTATTTCAGTGTGGTATGACAGTAGGGTTGAGATGGAGGATGTGTGCCTAGGCTAGCAGGGCGTGGCACGTGATGGTGTCTAGAGGTTTTTCGGTAGAGAAGACCTCTTGAAGAAGTGGCATCTAAACTGTGGGCTGAAAGAGTTGGCCAGGTGATGTGGAGTGTTCCAGGCAGAGAAACCAGCCTGCGCAAAAGCCAGGGGGTGGGAGAGTGCCTGGCTTTGCGAGTTTCCCCAAGCAGAACATTCTGGTGGGATCACTAGGGGAGACCATGTGAATGGTGAATGGTGGGAGGTTTGGAGCCAGGCTGCCTGGGTTCAAGTCCTAGCTCCACGTCCTAGCAAATGAAGTAATCCATTAGGGCCTCTGTTTATTCTTCTGTAAATTGGAAATCAACCTGCACAGAGTTGCGAATTTGATGAGATCTCAGCTGCCACACCCAGCAAAGGGCCTGCACACAGCAAGTTCTCATCCGTCTCCCTTAGGGAGCAGAATCAAGAGTTGCCTTCCAGCCTGGGAGAGTGGAGAGAAGTGAAGATATCTCACTCCCTGCATTCACCCACCCACCATTTATTATTTTTAATTGTCACTCTTTTTTTCACTAACCACTCAAATTAGTCATTTCTTGTTTCCCTGTACCAAAGCACACATTTTTATGGGTTTTTTCTTTTTCTTGGTCCTGATCTCACTATTATCTTGTAGGACCCAAGGTCCTATCATTCCTTTTTTTTTTTTTTTTTTTTTTTAACATCTTTATTGGGGTATAATTGCTTTACAATGGTGTGTTAGTTTCTGATTTATAACAAAGTGAATCAGCTATACATATACATGTGCTCCCATGTGTCTTCCCTCTTGCGTCTCCCTCTATCATTCCTTTACTGAGATTTTAAACTATTCTTGGCCTTCCCAGCATCTCAGGTTAGTAGTCTCCTATCCTGTTTTTCCAAGCTACAGACATATTCGAGACCAATGCCTTAAAAGTTTCAGTGTGCCAATCACTTAATATCTGTCTTCCCATTTGAGCCTCTCACCTGTACCATGAGACAGTGTTCATTTACTTTGGTTTCTGGAAGAGGAAATTGGAACTTAGAGGAGTTGTTTGGTGACTTGCTCCAGCCCCACCAGCGCCTGCCTCCAAAGCCTTTGCCTTTCCCACTTCCTTCTGCTATATCTTGGCCAAAACTTTTCCAGCCACAGAAATGGTCATACTTTGGGGCCTTATTTTCTGTCAGGTAAAATTGAGCAGCCAGTCCCTCTCTGTAGAGGTGTAGCCTTTATAGCCTGATGCTCTGTCAGAAGCTACTGCCTTTCCTAGCTTCAAGAGGTCTGAAGAGCTTCTGCTAAAACAAGCAGGGCTGATAGGAGTCTTGTTGACCACCTTCTTTTCCTCGCCTTCCTCTGAAGGATGAGGATAATAACTGTCTCTGTTGTGGGGTTATTATGAGGATTGAAATAATACTTGTATGGCCTCACCCGCAAAATGCTGTTCTATTCTGCTTAGCATTGCTGGGGTCAGAAATGAGTCACAATCTCTGATCTGCTCAGAGACACCCAGCCAGCTCAAAGTAAACCATCCATTGAGGGAATTGAGGTTCAAAACAAATTAACAGGACTTCCCTGGTGGCGCAGTGGTTAAGAAACTGCCTGCTAACGCAGGGGACACAGGTTCGAGCCCTGGTCCGGGAAGATCCCACATGCCACAGAGCAACTAAGCCCGTGCGCCACAACTACTGAGCTTGCGCTCTAGAGCCTGTGAGCCACAACTACTGAGCCTGCGTGCCACAGCTACTGAAGCCTGTGCACCTAGAGCCCGTGCTGCAGAACAAGAGAAGCCACCACAGTGAGAAGCCCATGTACCGCAACAAAGAGTAACCCCTGCTCGCTGCAACTAGAGAAAGCCCACACGCAGCAACGAAAACCCAATGCAGCCAAAAAAAAAAAAAAAAATTAATTAAAAAATAATTAACGAAGTCAGAGAGTCCGTTCTGGAAAACCAAATGTGCCAGAGACTCAG
Organism: Neophocaena asiaeorientalis asiaeorientalis; assembly: GCF_003031525.2. Taxonomy (NCBI): domain Eukaryota; kingdom Metazoa; phylum Chordata; class Mammalia; order Artiodactyla; family Phocoenidae; genus Neophocaena; species Neophocaena asiaeorientalis. Next base: position 279,179 of record NW_020175787.1, read on the forward strand.
GAAGGAGATGATTCGTGACAAATATCATAGAAAGACAGCCCTTGTGTGAGAAAGGCAGGAGAGAGATGTTCAGTCAGTGTTTGATGAATGGCCAGATAAGTGGTATGGTGCCTTCTGGGCCTGACCTTGTGATGTATGTTGATCTCATGTCCTGTGACATTGTTACACATACTTACCAGTTCCAGTGGCTTTTGTAGATTCCTTAGGATTTTCTGTATTCGGATCATGTCTGCAAATTAAGGGCAGTTTTACTTTTTTCTTTCTAATCCAGATGGCTTTTCTCTTTCTTGCCTTATTGCACTGACTAGAACCTCCAGTAAGATGTTGAATAGTAGTGAGGAGAGCAGACATCCTTGCCTTGTTTTTAATCTTACTGGTAAAGCATTGTCTTTCACTCTTTAAGTGTGATGTTAGCTGTAGGTTTTTCATAGATGCCCTTGATCCAGTTGAGGAAGTTTCCTTCTATTTCTGATTTGTTGAGAGTTCTTATCATGAATTGGAGTTAGGTTTTTATCAAATGCTTTTTCTCTATTGAAGTGATTTTTTTCCCCTTTGTTCTGTTAATATGTGTTACATTAGTTGATTTTCAGGTATTAAATCAATGTTTCATTCTTGGGATAAATCCATCTTGGTCATAGAGTATATTCCTTTTTATTTGTTGCTGGATTTGGTTTGCAAATCACTTGTTAAGGATTTTTGTGTCTGTGTTCATAAAGAATTTTGGTCTGTAGATATCATGTGATATCTTTGCCTGGCTTTGGTATTGGGTGATACTGCCTCATAAAATTAGTTGGGTAGTATTTTCTGCTCTGTTTTCTGAGAGTTTGTGTTGGATTGGTATTATTTCTTTCTTAATAGAATTCATCAATCAAGCCAACTGGGCCTGGGCTTTTTGTGGGGGGGTGATTTTTAGTTACTAAGTCAATTTCTCTAATTGATATTGGTATATTCAGATTTTATTATTCTTGAATCAGTTTCTATTTTGTACCTGTTAATAGTTCTGTGCACAGTTAATAATTTGTGCCTTTCTAGAAACTTTTCTGTTTTCATCTCAGTTGTCTGATTGGTTAACATAGATTTGTTCATAATATTCCCCTATAATCCTTTTAATATCTATAGGGTCTGTAGTGATGTCTTGCTTTCTTTCCTAATTTTTGGTAATTTGTGTCTTCTGTCCTATTCTTGGTGAGTTTAGCTAAAGACTTATCAATTTCTTTCTTTTCAAAGAAACGACTTTTGGCTTCATTGATTTTTCTGTATCATTTTCCTGTTTTCTGTTTCATTAATTTCCACTGTGATCTTTATTATTTCTTTCCTTACTTTGAGTTTGATTTGCTCTTCTTTTTCTAGCCTCTTAAGGTGGAATCTTAGATTTTTTTTCTTTTCTTTTTTAAATTTATTTATTTCGGCTGCGTTGGGTTTTCATTGCTGGGCATGGATTTTCTCTAGTTGCGGTGAGCAAGGGCTACTCTTCGTTGTGCTGTGTGGGCTTCTCATTGCGGTGGCTTCTCTTGTTGTGGAGCATGGGCTCTAGGCACGTGGGCTTCAGTAGTTGTGGCACACAGCCTCAGTAGTTGTGGCTCGTGGGCTCTAGAGTGCAGGCTCAGTAGTTGTGGCGCATGGTCTTCGTTGCTCTGAGGCATGTGGGATCTTCCCAGACCAGGGCTCGAAGCCGTGTCCCCTGCATTGACAGGTGGATTCTTAACCACTGCACCACCAGGGAAGTCCCTGGAATCTTAGGTTTTTGATTGTAGCTCTTTCTTTCTAATGTAAACATTTAAAGCTATAAATTTCCGTCTGAGGACTGCATTAACTTTGTCTCATGAATTTTGAAATGTTTTTTTTTTCTGCGGTATGCGGGCCTCTCACTGTTGTGGCCTCTTCCGTTGCGGAGCACAGGCTCCGGACGTGCAGGCTCAGTGGCCATGGCTCACGGGCCCAGCCGCTCCGCGGCATGTGGGATCTTCCCAGACCGCGGCACGAACCCGTGTCCCCTGCATCGGCAGGCAGACTCTCAACCACTGCACCACCAGGGAAGCCCGAAGTGTTGTATTTTTAAATTTTTATTCTTTGAATGTATTATTAAGAAGTGGCTTAACTTGTAAGTATATTGAATTGTACAGATTTCTTTTTGTTGTTGATTTCTGATTTAATCCTGTGTGGCTGGAGAATATATTTTGTATGATTTCAGTCCTTTTAAACTTTTAAGACTTGTTAGGTCAACTTAGACTTGGTATCTTTTGTTTTGTTTTTGTAAGTCTATGTAAAAAACATTACTCTCCTCTGGATGACTTGAGTTCTGTGCTGCTAACCACCTTACCCTTAGTCATACATAGTCCATGCTTTAGAGAGTTTTCTTTCTTCAGTTCATGACTGATAATTTCACTTGGTCCCATGCGAATGAGGGAAGCTGGGTTGTAGGGCATATCACTGTTCAAATGACATCTCTGAAGGAGACAGGGGCCTTGAGATGATGCCAAATTCCTCATCCGATTTCACATTAGCAAGGCTTGCTTTCACACTCTTATCAAGGATTTTGCTTTTCGTTGCTCTTATGTCTATAGTTCTGTCTATAGACTCTGACAAGCTTTTAGGGGATTCCTTGAATATCAGTTTAGTTTAGGATAAGCTGAAGAAAACCTCAAACAACAGTCGTTTTCCTTTTTGTTCTGCCATCCTGAGTACTTGGCTCCCATCTCATAGACTAAGATGGCTGCTTGAGCTCCAGCTATTACCTCAGCGTTCCAGGCAGCAGAGAGGAAGACACATTTCCTACGTGTGTAAGAAAGTCAAATGTATGCTTGACTTACATCCATTAGCCAGAAGTTAATCACATGGCCACCTAGCTAAAAGGGAGCCTGGAAAACACCTTTGCTCTGGGTAGTCTTATACTTAGCTAACAGTAAGAAAAGTTCTCACAGTAATAAGTTTGAGTGCTTATTGTGTGCCAGGCACTGTGTTAAACACTGGGAATCTCCCATTTAATCCTCACCGTCCCTATGGGTAGGCCTCATTTATTCCCATTTTATAGAGGAGGGAACTGAGGCCCAGTGAGGTCAAATGATTTGCCCAGGTTCACACAGCTATTACCGGAGGAGCCAGAACCCAGACTCAGGCATCTGACTCCAGAATCGGCATTCCTGGCTACCTGCTCTATTGCATCTCACCTCCTTTCCGTAATTCCCTTTTCTCCTTCCAGGTGAAGACCTCAGTGAAAACCACTCAGACCAAAGCCAACCCAGCTGCCACCAGAGTGGCTTCAGCCAAAGGGGCAGCATCAGCTCCTGGAAAAGGGGTTTCTGCAGCTGCTCAAGCCAAAGTGGGGTCCCCAGCCAAGGCAAGTAGGACCAGCACCAAAAGAGGTGCCAGGGTGGGATGTAGAGGAGGCCAAGCAGTGGCCCCAGCCTGGACAAGGGTTCTGCACAAGCAGGAGTGATCTCCCCACAGCCATGCCCTGGGTGGGGCTTCACTTAAGGGGAACTGTGCTTTCTTCTTCCTTCCCTAATACTGTTCCCTCCTAATGATTCAGGTAAAGCCACCAGCAAGAGCCCCCCAGAGCAGTGCCGTCTCGGGCAGGGGCCAGGTGTCTGTGCCGGCTATGGGGAAGGCACTGGCTGCAGCAGCCCAGGCCCAGCTGGGGCCGGTCAGGGGCCCACAGGAGGACTCGGAGAGCAGTGAGGAGGAGTCGGACAGTGAGGGGGAGGTGCCCGCTCAGGTGAGGCCCGGGTGGGCAGAGAGCAGCCCTGTGCTTCCCCTCTGTGCCAGGAGCTGCCCACAGCACAGCTACACATGCCCCATCCATCTCCCGTCGCCCTTCCCTGACTCCGCTTCTCTCACTCCAGGCGAAGCCCTCAGGGAAGACCCCCCAGGTCAGAACTGCCTCAGCCTCCACCAAGGGATCCCCCAGGAAAGGGGCTGCCCCAGCACCCCCTGGGAAGGCAGGAGCCCCAGCCGCCCAGGCCGGGAAGCGGAAAGAGGACTTGGAGAGCAGCAGCGAGGAGGAGTCAGACAGTGATGGGGAGACGCCAGCAGCTGTGCCCCCAGCCCAGGTGAGGCCTCAAGAGGAAGCAGCTACAGTGCCAGGCCTCTGAGCCACTGACTGCCACCTACTCCTGCATCAGAACATGGGTTCAGGGCCAGGTGAAGAAGGAATTAAGACCAGATTAAGGCTCTGACCCCAGGATCCTTTCCCCCAGCTCCTGTACCCCATGTCTCCTTAGGTGAAACCTGCTGTAAAAACCCCCTAACTAAGGCCTCCCTGATGAAAGGTGTCCTATGCACTCCCATATCTACCAAGGTCTCCACAGCACGAGTGGGCACACCAGCCCCACGGAAGGCTAGACCAGCAACTCCTGCCAAGCCCCCAAAGATGTCACAGGGCCATGAGGAGGCTTGGACTGTGATGCAGGTACCATGAGGCCCTGGGAAGCTGGAGGAAGTCACATCCCTAACCTGGGCCTGGGGCCTCCTGTAGGCATGTGTATCTCTCAAGGAGAGCTCTTCTAGCTTAACATGAAGCCTGGGGAGTGGGGAGAGGGAAGGAATGAGCAACTGACTTTTATCTTGACCATTTTCTCTCTGTCTGCTTGCACAGAAGAAGTTCAGGGTGACAAACTCCAGGACTCAGACATGTGATGGAAACAACGGGCTCAGGCCTGGTAGGGGTGATAGATGGCAACTGACATGGAGCCTTGGTGTCAGGAGAGACAGTAGGGAGTGGTGGCAACTAGGACAAACTGGAGAGCCCTTGTCTCATCTAGAAAAGCAGTCCCTGTCAGCTCCAGCCAGTTATGACCTGGTGGAGATGGACCCTTTGTAAGGCCAGATCTTCCATTTCTTTTTTTTTTTTAATTTTATTTATTCATTTATTTTTGCTGCATTGGGTCTTCATTGCCGGGCGCACGCGGACTCTCTCTAGTTGCGGAGAGTGGGGGCTACTCTTCGTTGGGGTGCGCGGGCTTCTCATTGTGGTGGGTTCTCTTGTTGCGGAGCACGGGCTCTAGACACGCAGCCTTCAATAGTTGTGGCTCACGGGTTTAGTTGCTCCACGGCATGTGGGATCTTCCCAGACCAGGGCTCGAACCCATGTCCGCTGCATTGTCAGGTGGATTCTTAACCACTGCGCCACGAGGGGAGTCCCTTGATCTTCCATTTCTTAAGGGAAGCTGGAAATCCCTGTTCCACGCTGAGCTCCAGCCCCTCATAAATTTCTGTTTTCTTCATGAGTAAACAAGCACCAAGAAGTGTAAGTGCTCTAGCACTAACCTCTGTGCCTTCAGTGCATCAGACCTCTACTGAACACGCTGTCTTATTGATAGGGACAAAAGGATGAAAGATGTTGGCCCTGCCCTCAAGGAGCGTATAGTCTGTAGGGCAAGACAAGGTGACCGGATTATTGGAGAATATTCTGGTTGTGCTCTGATGGTGCTGGGAAAACAAGTGTCTGAGAGGCCAAACGAGACGATTGAGCTGAGCTTGGAGGAAGACCTGGGGTTCCCTAGGCACAAAAGTAGAGACAGACCCTCCAGGTTGGGGAGGGGAGTGTGGAAAGGGAGGGGGGATGTAAAGTCAGGTGGGTTCAGCAAAGGCCAGCTGTCCTGTAGGCAATAGTCACTTCCAGTTGCTTGTTACCAGTAACATTTATGGGGACCTAAATGCCAGACTAAGACACAAGGGTCCCAGCCACGTTTTGGACTGTGGTGCTTTTTGTAAAGTTTCTTTTGTTTGTTTTTTAATTTTTTTGGGGGGGGGAGGGTGCTGCATTGGGTCTTCGTTGCTATGCTTGGGCTCTCTCTAGTTGCAGCAAGCGGGGGCCACTCCTCGCCACGGTGCACGGGCTCCTTATTGTGGTGGCCTCTCCCATCGCGGAGCACAGGCTCTAGGTGCGCGGGCCTCAGCAGTTGTGGCTCGTGGGCTCCAGAGCACAGCCTCTGTAGTTGTGGCGCACAGGCCTAGCTGCTTCACGGTATGTCGGATCCTCTTGGACGAGGGCTCGAACCCGTGTCCCCTGCATTGACAGGCAGATTCCCAACCACTGTGCCACCAGGGAAGTCCCTGTAAAGTTATAAACAGGTTATTGTATCAGTCGGGACATCCTAATCTGCAGGAGGAAACAGAGCTACTTCACAAGCGCTTAGATGCTAAGGGGATTGGTTATCTCAGTGCACAATGTTTCAGGATAAGGTGTCTGTAAAGGTGGTTCCTTCAGCTCAGCATCATCAGTGACTCAGATTTCTTCCGTCTCTATGCCTCGTGTACCTCATTGTCACAGCAGGGCTGCAGCATCTCCTAAAGAGCTAGGAAATCCCCCAGTTGACTTCCCCTCCCCTTGTCTCCTTGACCAGATCTAAGGCATGTGCTCTGCCCGCCCCCTGCCACCCCCCAAAAAAGTCACTCACTAATGAGAGGCCTGCAGTTCCTGTGATTGGCTAGGAGAAGGAGCCACCCTCTCCAAAGCCTGTGGTGGGGACCCCCAGAACAGAGTCAGGGTTCTGTGAGCAAGGAAGCCATGGGGGTGTGGCTGTTGCAGTGTGCATTGTAGTTGATTCATTTTAAAAATTGAGAAATACACAAATCAGGATCTTCCAGCTTTTCTTAAGAAATTGGAGGCTCAGGCAACATGGGTCCTGCTTTTCTGAGTGGTGAAAGTGGGGCCTTCGCGCCGGTAGGGAGGCGCAGAGCTGCCCTCTGCACCTGCCTGGGCTCCCCTGAGCTGGTCACCAGCAGTGCCTTGCTGATAAATCACTGCTCTCCGAGTCATCCTCTGGCTCCTGACGGCTCTTCCCAGCCAGCCCGCTCCCCTCGTCTACGCCTGGCCCGGCAGGAGGCAGGCAGGAGGGGATAACAGCTGCTCGGAGCACCCTCAGCCAACTCCTGCTTTTAGCTGGGGCTGTGACAGCCAGGTGTGAGCTGTGCTGGGGCCCCTGGCCCCACCCCTGCCACTTTGTCCCGGGCCACTATCACCTCTCATTCAGATGCCCGGCCAACAGCATGCCAGCCCTCAGGTTTTAGTGGTGTCTGGCTCACATATCCCTTTCACGTTCAGAGTCAGCTCTGGAGGAAGGATAGACAGAGTGGAGACCTGTGTTCCCAGTGGCTGGGAGGCATGCCAGGCCAGCAGCTGTGCCCCCTGTGTGTATATAGGGGGTCATGCTATCTTCCCCGGAGACTGAGGGTCGTTGCTCTCTGGCTGTGGTTTCCCCACCCCGGCCTCTCAGTTGTGCTTCCCCTCGGCTAACAAATGCCCCCTCACCCACCATATGCTTGTCCCGTCAGAAGGAGGGTAACTCCAAAACTGCCAGAAGCAAGACCCTGGCCCCAGCGCCCCCGGAGAAGAAGGCAGAGGGGTCCTCAACCAGCAGTGATGAGCTACCAGCGAGACAGGTAGGCCAGGCGTTGTCTCTGAGGACCCTCAGGCTCAGAGCTGGGTAGGTGGGCCCGGGCATGGGGGCAGGTCTGTCCCACTTAAATAGCACTTCCCAGTTTCCTGAGCTCTTTCCTCTGTTTTAACACGTTCATCCTCACAGTAACCCTGGGAGGCAGGCAGCAGAGCCAGACAGTGTAGGGTCAGAGGCGGCTGCCCCGCCCACCAGCTCCAAGGCCTGGGCTTGCCTTAACCATGCTGAGGCCCGGCTGTTTCAGCTGTGAACAGGCAGGGTGGCAGTCCTGCTTCCCCGCTCTGCATGCTGGCACAGGTACACAGCGTGCCGCCAGGCAGGGAGGACCTGTGAATGCAGGAGAGCACGTGGTGGTGCCTCAGGAGTCAAGGCCCAGCAACTTGAAGTGATTTCCCCAGACTCCTGTGACCCATAAAGAGCCAAGGAAGGGGCAGACGCCGATACCCCTGCTTCCTGTTGGGAACTGGGAGCCTTCTCTGCAGGGCCTGTCAGAATCCCACAGGCCTGGTCCCAGACCGCACTCACGCACCTGCGGCCCACCCTCACACGCTGCCGGCCGTCCTCCCCTGACTCTACCCCTGAGGGTGGGACCAAGCCCACCTTGTCTGCCCAACTCCAGAGGCCCACTTTCACCTGGCAAGTGTCTGAGCTTCTGTGTGAACCCCAGGCCTCGCCTGCAGCTGGCACTGCCCTTTGTCCTCCTCTAGCCCCAAGTTCCTAGAAGCTTCTGCCAGGCCCTTCGGAGATGCTGGAGCCCGCAACCCCCAGACCAGTGGGTCTCCTTAACCAGCTCCCCTTAAGGACTTGCCTGGCGGTCCAGTGGTTAAGACTGCACTTCCAATGCAAGGGGCACGGGTTCCATCCCTGGTCGGGGAAATTCCGCGTGCCACGCGGTGCAGCCGAAAAAACAACCAGCTCCCCTTAGATATACCACGTGCTAATCAGTCCATCGGTAGAGTCAGATGCCATTTGCACACCCCCAGTGCTGGGGTGCTCACTGCCTTTCTCTCCTTAATAGCCTAGATTAGAAAAATACCCATGAGCAACTCCATCTACCATTGGTCACTTCCTGAGTGCCAAGGACTGTGCTAGGCCCCATACTTTCATTATTCTGTTTAATCCCCACAACAGACCTATGAGGATAGGTGCTTCTTGTTGGGTTTTTTGGGGGGTTTTTTTTGCGGTACGCGGGCCTCTCACTGTTGTGGCCTCTCCTGTTGTGGAGCACAGGCTCTGGACGCGCAGGCTCAGCAGCCATGGCTCACGGGCCCAGCCGCTCCGCGGCATGTGGGATCTTCCCGGACCGGGGCGCGAACCCGTGTCCCCTGCATCGGCAGGCGGACTCTCAACCACTGTGCCACCAGGGAAGCCCTAGGTGCTTCTTTTATTCCCATTTTGAGGAGGAAGGAATGAGGCCCAGAGAAGTTGGGTGAGCTGCCCTGGTGTCACAGGGCTGTAACAAGGGGACAGACCTGGTGTTTGAACCCAGGCTGTCCGCTCTCTGGCACTACCCCGACACTCCCCTCTCCATGGCAGGAAGGAAGCAGGGCTTGGACACTGCCCTCTGGCTCTCTGGAGCCTTTTGGGGGCTGCCTCCTTCTCTGAGAAGGGTCGAAACAGCTGGGTGGGGGCCGCTTCGCCCTTCTCTGCGGGGGTGGGCTAACACAACTGATACGAGCATCATGCTTAAACGGAACCATTTAATTGGTACGTTCGTCCTCAGTATTCTGGAGTCCCTATTAAAAAAGAGGAAAGGAAAAGGTCAGCACTTTGTGCATTCCCCGGGAGAATTCAGGGAAGATGGCACAGCTTGGGAAAGCTGCAGCCTCCTCCTAACTGGGGAATTTTTATCTCCTTAATCCCAAGCTCACTAATTATTATTATTATCGTTACTATGCATTTATCAGGCACTTCTCTGTTGACGAGTTTCGCTGTTTTTATTATTAGCCCGTCCGTGCGGGAAAGGGATTGATCCCAGGGTGGTGGGCAGAGCCCCAGCCTGGGAGGCAGAGAGGGGATGTGGTCCATTCCCAGGCCCCCTCACTGTGCCTCAGCCTCCCCCCATGCAGGGGATGGGGCCTGCCCCCTTGCTCTGAGGGGCACCTTGGGGGGTGGTCCGTGGCTCAGCCCTGTTGTGCTGGCATTAACCCCAGGCCAGGGTCTGTGCTGGGGTCTGGGGTAAGTACCAAATTAAGAAGACTAGGCCCTGCCTTCAGAGTTTTAGGTTGAGTCAGAAAGAAAGAAGAGACCTGTAAGAAACTAAATGAGGGTGTTAAATCAGAGGCTTAGCATGGTTGGTCCTGGAAGGAGTTCCTGTCTGGTGCCTGGAGGACTAGCTTCCAGCCCTGTCTCTGACACCAGTTTGCTGGTCACCCTGGGTAGGGCCACTTGCCCTCGCTGAGCTTCAGCCTTCTCAACCCCTGGGGTGAGATTCCCTGGGGGCTGGTGAACCATGGAGGCTCCAGGCCACATCCCTGGGAGTGGGATTTCTCATCTCCCTGGGGTGGAGTGGGCCCAGGATCTGCTAACCAGTCCCAGGCAGCTGTGGGAGAGGCTTTGGAGAAGTGCTACCGTCCAGAGCTCGGGTACCTTCATAGCCATGTCCCTTGGAGTCAGCAGCCTGGGCCAGTCCGCCCGACCCCTGCTCTGCCCCAGACTGGAATGAGGGCACTCTTGTGATGCGCTCAGCTGTGACTTCTAGAAGGCCCCCGGGTTTGGTCCTACAGGCGTCAGACCCTGTAGTAGGAAAGGAGCGCCTGCATTCCCTCTGGGCCCTCACTGCCCAGCACCTACACGGGGCGTCCAGCCAGATGTTCGGGCTGCTTCCATTTCCAGTGCGTCTTTTCTGACGTACCCCAGAAAGAAGGCCCTTGTCACCCCTGTGTGTACTGGGCAGACCAGAGGCCCTCCAGTGAGTGAGCCCAGGCTGGGGTTGCTAATAGCCCTTTCAGCAGGTGGGACAGTGAGGCCCACGAAGCTCAGGGGCTGGGCTACAAGGTGAGGTCGTGGCAGAGGTGGGATCAGAAGTGCATCCCACATACCCCTGGGCAGCACAGCCCTCCTTCTGAACCCTCCCCAGTCCAGGGCTCAGCCAGGGTCCCCCTCGTGCCCCAGCCCCCAAAGCCAGGCCCCCTGCCCAGCCCCCAGCCCGGGGGAGGGAGGGGTGCACGGCGTGGGCAGGTGGAACAGGGAGGACGCTTCTGCTGAGGAGCTGCTTTTAACATCCCAGACGCTATTGTTTGCCTCAGTGGGCTTGCTGCCTCTCTTCATCCCCGACAATCTGTTCCTCTGTCTTCTCACATATATATAGATCCCCCCTCCCTCAACTGTAAGCCTTCTCCCACTTCCCATCTTCTCTCTTTCATCACGTGGGAAGGAAGGCTCTGGAAGTGGCAGATCCGAGCAGCCATGGGGGAGGCCGTTTGGCAGGGGTAGGAAGGGCCCAAGCCCAGCAGAGCTTCCCCCCTTGGGCGGGCCCCTTTCTGCTTTCCTTTTTACTTTACCTCTCCCGCAGCACCCTGGGAGGAGGTGGAGTCAGGCTCGGGAGGTGGACAGAGACCTGGGTCCCAGACCGTGGCCGTGGGCAGCTCCCGCCTGCTGCCCTCCTCTCCCCGTGGGGATGGGGCTGGGGCCAGAACCCAGACCCGACCTGACCTTTGGGGACTGGAAAGTAGGCTCCCCAGATGCCCTTCTGTGCAGTGGGCATATTCACTGGAGCTGTGGTTCCCAGGCATCTGTAGAATACCAGGTGGTGCTGCTTTCTTTCTCTTTGTTTCAGTGTCTCACTGGAAAATGCAAAGCATACCCACAGATAGAACAGTGTACAGAGCTCCCAAGTACCATCCCCAGCTTTGGTAGTTCTGAACTTGTGACCAAGCTTGTTTCATCCACACCTTCAACTCACTTCCCCAACACCACTGAATCCCTTTTTTTTTTTTTTTTTAAGCACAATCTCTAAAAAGTTGACCCACCTAGTTAGTGTCCCCATTTCCCCAGTTGTCTCATGAATGACGTTTTCTATATCTGGCATGGTCAGATAGGAGTCCATGTAAGAGCCACACACTGTACTGGGTCCCTTCGGTCTTACTCTGTTGATTTTCCCTGTGTAGTTTATTTGTTGAAGATACTGGGCCGATGTAGTTGGGTTGCTGCATCCTGGCCACAGCCTCAGGAGGTGGCATCAGACTCTTGGGCATGGGTCAACTAGATGGTGAACGCCTCCCCGGGTGAATCATGTATAACAACCAGGCAACTGAGGGGGGCGCTGCTTGGAGCACCCCACGCGGCAGGCGTCTCTGAAGTCAGCTAGAGGAGGGAAGCTGAATTGCACGTTCTGGCCCTGACTCTGCTTCCGTTGGGCCGTGTGACCTTGGGCAACTCTCCTCCCCTCTCTGGACTTGTGGTTTTCCCATCTGTATGGTGGAGCTAACGCTGCTGACCTCAGGGGTTTATGTGAGGGTCAGATGGGCTCCTGTGAGCTGTGAGGTGCTGTGCGGGGTCTTAGTGGGTGTGTGGACTGGGAGTGAGCTGGGAGTGCCCTGGGCAGCTAGAATGGCCTCTGACTGTGCCCAGCCACCCCAAGCTCTCTGGACCCCTTGTCTTATAAAACCCTCCCCTACCCACCTTCCCCTTCCTCTTCCCCTGGCCAAGCCTTTAATCACTGGGGGGGTGTGTTTTGTTTTTGTTTTTCAAGGTGATTAAAACCCCTCTGATTTTTGTCGACCCTAATCGTAGTCCAGCTGGCCCAGCTGCTACCCCCGCCCAAACCCAGGCTACAAGCACCCCGAGGAAGGCCCAGGCCTCAGAGAGCACACCCAGGAGCTCCTCTGAGAGTGAGGATGAGGACGTGATCCCCGCTACGCAGTGCTCGACTCCTGGTGAGCACAGGCCCACTGTGCAGGGCTGACTCCCCTGCTGCAACTGCCAGACACACGCACACACACCCGCGTGCACACACACACACCCCCACTGGGCTGGCTCAGGAGAAGTAGCTGCTGGGGCTTCTCTGTGCTGGCTCCAAAGGGTAGATCCCAGACCAGAGGCTAGAAGCTGCAGGGACCAGGTTTGTAGTATAAGGAAGAGCTTTGTAACAACTGACTGACTGAACATGGAGAGGGCTGTGAGGTAGTGAGCCTTCCGTTCCTGGTGGCATGTAAAGGGGAGGGGTTAGGTAATCCCTAAACAGAGACATGTAGGGAAGGATTCCTGGAGATAGGACCAGATCTGGGATTTCTTTGACTTTTTTTTTTTTTTTTTTGCGGTACGCGGGCCTCTCACTGTTGTGGCCTCTCCCGTTGCGGAGCACAGGCTCCGGACACGCAGGCTCAGCGGCCATGGCTCACGGGCCCAGCCGCTCCGCGGCATGTGGGATCTTCCTGGACCAGGGCACGAACCCGTGTCCCCTGCATCGGCAGGCGGACTCTCAACCACTGCGCCACCAGGGAAGCCCTTCTTTGACTTTTGACAATCTGTGATTCTAACAGTGATAGCAAGAAAATGGTTAATTACTATTATTATTACTAGAACACTTTTTAATGAAGGTGTTAATACCTGATCTTGGTAGCCTAATTAAGAAATGCAGATTAGCACAAAAGAAAAAACCTCACTTGGAATCCCACTGTCCAGAATAATTACTGTTAACATTTTACAACTATTAACTTTGCAAAAACCTAAGATAACGCCATGTGTTTTTAGTGAGACCACACCGTACACACGCTCAGTAATCTTTATTTGGTATGTTGTGACGTTACATATTTACAGCACGATGCCTGCTGGCTACAGAGTGGTCACTGGGGTGGGATCCTGCAGTTCGCTTAGCCAGCACCACGTTGGAGGAAGCTGAGCGTTTTGTTTGGGGTGTTTGGCTGTCATGAACAGTGCTGCAGTGAACATGTGTAATCGAGCCTCTGCACATGACCAAGGCTGTCCTCAAGAGAGACTGTTTTACATGCGCAGAGAGTCACGTTTGGCTCCAGTGCTCTGCCTGTTGCTCAGGGGGAGCGGCCTGGCCAGCGGCGGGGGCGGGGGGGGTGGCTGGAGGTGGCGAGGACAAGGCCTGGGGTGACAGCCACAGCAGTCGTGTCATCTCCCTGTCATGTGGAGGCAGTGGCAGATCCTGCCTGGAAGGCTCGGGAGGGGATTTAACGGGCTTCTACCACAAAGGCCCCGGGCACCGCTCAGGATGGGCTGAGAGATTGGGTGTTGCTCCTCCGGGGAGGCCACGGGCTCCTGTGCCCTGACGCAGCCCCTCCCGCTCCGTCTCAGCCATTAGGACCAGCGTGGCAACTGTGCCCACGGCCCACCCCAGGGCAGCCCTCAGAGCCAGCATGGTGGGGGCCGGCAGCAGTGAGGACACCAGTCGGGTGTCTGAAGGCAAGAAACAGGAGACGCCAGCCACTCAGGTACCCGGCGGACCGGGGGGCGCTGTGCGGGCTAGCAGGGCTGCGGGGCTCCCTCCTCTGCCCCCACTTCCCCACAGGGCTTCTGGGTGGCAGCGCAGTTGCTTTCACCCGCCCCCTCGAAGCCAGAGCCTTTCCTGGCCTGGCCGCAGCCCTGATCCGAATTAGCCTTGCGTGATCTGGCACGTGGCGCCCGGGCAGAGCCAGCCCTGCTCCCTGAGTCCCTCAGCAGCTTTTTCAACAATGTCAGGCCTTTGGTTTGTTTTTTCTCTCCCGGTTTGAAGAAAAGTTTCCCGTTGTCAGTGTTTGTCATAGTGACCATGAGCGTTCTTTCCAGCCTTCACGGATTTCAGTGCATTTTTATTTATTTGGTCCTTGCTGGAACTTAAAAACCGGGCAGGGGAGAGTTAATGGCTCATCATCCAAATGATGAAACTGAGCACCACGCCCTCAGCAAGAGGGTCCAGACGTGACCAGGATCAGGCAGGGTCAGAATCGGGGCTCCTGCGTTCCAGTCCATTGCTCTCGGGGCTGTAGGGTTTGTTTCCCTGACCCCTTGTGCCCACCCCTTTTTTCTGAGAAGGCAGGGGGAGGGAGAGCTGGGGAGGCGGCAGCAGGACTTGGGCACCTCCACTCAGAGGGGCTCATCACGAGCTACAGCTCAAAAAGAGCTTCCTGGGAGCATGGGTGCTGAGTGGGTGGCTGGCTTGTGGTCACGGCACCCAACAACCTGCATCCATTTGGCCGTTCAGCCAGCAGATGGTGCTGAGCATCTGTCCATGTGGGACACTGAGGATCCAACAGGAAGAAGACAAGGAGGGTCCCTGCCCTCGTGGAGTTCCCAAGGCGGGGGTCGGCCATTAAACAAGGAGACCAGAAGTTAAAGTACTCACCAACTAGGGAACCGGGGGATGACCTGCTTTAGAAAGGACGGGCCGGGGTGGCCTCCCAGAAGAGGCAGCACTGAGGCTGGAGAAGCAGCCAGGCCTGGGCGAGCTGGGGAGCCCTCCAAGCAGGGAGACCCAGGTGCAGGGACCTCTGGGGAAGCACTTGGGGGTTGGAGAGCTGGAAGAAGCTGGGGCGGAGGGGCCAGGCCTGACAACGCATGGTGAGGACCTGGTGAGGGCCGCGGGGGGAGCCTGGAGGTTTCAGCGAGGGATCACACCCAGGTTTCGTTCCGTTCCGTTCTCTGTCCTTGGCCGCTGCCGTGTGTGGGAAGCAGGAGTGGCACCAGGGAGACCGTTAAGGAGGCTGTTACAGCCACGAGGCTAGAGGCGCAGATTGAGGGGTGGGGCCTCCGGTGGAGCCTGAGCTGCTTCCCTCCCCTGGGCTGGGAGCTGTCTTTGGACCTCTGAGAACGCTATGATTAGCTCATAACCTGAAGCCTGGCACCATTTTCTGCCCAGATGGTGGCGTTGCCCCTTTGCCCCTCAGTCCTCCACTCCAGCCCCAGGTTCCTCTTGCAGCTACAGGTCCCCTTCCACCCCAGCCAGACAGGATCTGACCAGGCTGTGGCATGGTGGCATCCCGGGAGCTTGGGAGTCTCAGGGCTGCCTTTGGCTGTCCACAGGTGACAAAGAGGAACCCAGCTCACCTCCCGCTGACCCAGGCTGCCCTGAAGGTCCTTGCCCAGAAAGCCAGTGAGGCCCAGCCTCCTGCTGCCAGGACCCTGTCTTCAAGTGGGGTGAGCTGGGGAGCTGGGGGCCAGGCCCCACTCTGGAGGGGACGGTCATCAGAGACCGCAGAGGGTAGAAGGCAGGGCCCAGGCAGGGGCCTGAGTCCCAGCACCAGCACTTACCAGCACTGGCCTTAGCACACACGCTTAACCTCCCGGGCTTCTGCTGCCCGTCTTAGAGAGTTGTGGGAGGATTAAATGAGGCCTGTGTGCGAAGCAGCTAACACGGTGCCTGGCCCTTAACTGAGGTGTTCAGTAAGCACCAGATCTTATTTCCCCTAATTTTTCCTTTCACCCTTTCTCCTCTCACCAAATTAGACCAACAGTGCTCGGGGAACACTGCCCATGACGAGTCCCCAGAGCACCCCCGCGCAGGCCAGAGGGGCCAACAAGCTCAGAAAGCCTGAGGTTCCTGCAACCCAGCGGGCCATAGCCACTCCCTCGGGACGCCCCAAGGCCAAGGCCTCTGGGACCTCAGATGACAGCAAGGACAGCAGTGGCAGCTCTTCAGGGAGTGAGGACGATGCTGAGGGGCCCCAGGTGGCCCCATTGACCCACAGGCCAGGTGAGGGTCCTGGGAGGAAAAGGCTGGGGGACCTGGTGGAGCCCTCGCCTCAGGCCTCTGCTTTGTATCTCCACTTGTTCTGCGGCTTTGGCCTAGCCATCCCACACAGGTTCTCAGTTTACCCAGCTGCACAACCCCACAACAGAGTTGGTCCACGTGATGTTAGAGGCCTTCCTACTTGGCTGTTTGGCCACTCCCAGCTTTTTGGTATCAAGCTCCCCTAACTGAGGCCCCAAAATCCCAGGGCCATGCCTCCCTTGGGAATTAGAAGGTTTTGGCATTCAGGTGTCTCACTTGGAATGCTGTGAATAGCAGTAGACCTTGGAAGGGAGCAGATGACGCCTTGGGGGGGAGGGGGAGGCACATACACAGGGACCAGGCCATCCTGGGGCCCTCCTGAGGGCTCCGGCCTGTCTAGCTGGCACAGGGTACCTGGGACTCCCAGTAGGATACCTGTGCTTCTCCAGTAGGTCCGGCCCCCTCCAGGAGGGAGACGTTGGTGGAAGAGACCACAGCAGACTCCAGCGATGATGAGGTGGTGGCACCTTCCCAGGTAACCGCGAGGGAAGGGGCTGGCAACCTTGGGGGCCTTGGGGCAGGAGCCCCAGGCCAGGCTCTCGCCCACCTATGCAGTTGTAGGCCGAGGCCACGCCCTGGCTCATGGGTCTGGGCTCTTCCTTTTCCCAAGGGCCCTGGGCAGGGCCCTGTCCATGTGGAGCCAGGCTGGCTCCTGCCCCGAGGCCCCTTTTCGGCATAAAGTCGTGAGCAGCGGACTCTTGGAGTCTGTAGACAGGGCTTACCTTGATTTAGGTGATCCCCATATAAAAATGCTCTCTAACAGATGGGGCTTCTTTTAAGGTTATCACCTGTACGTAGCAAATGCTAGTAGTGCTTTTCCATTTGCGTTAGTAAGAAGAAGTTTCCTTTTTAAATGTGCCTGTTCAAACTACGTATTAATTAAAATAGTGCAGGAGGTACTCACAGAGGGCTGGTGTGCCCACCACCCAGTAGGGCTGGCCCAACCCTTGGGGTCCCTATGCTGGTGTCCTCATAGCAGGCCATACACTGCTGGGCCTCTTCACACTGGGCTTCTTCAGTCTCTCCTCTCAGGTTATGTGACCCCTGGGCTGACTCCGGCCAGTTCCCAGGCTTCAAAGGCCACTCCCAAGCCAGACCCCAACCCCTCGGTTTCCTCTACTCCGGCCACCAGAGATGCCCCAGACGGCAAGCAGGAGGAAGTGGAGCCCCAACAAGCAGCAGGCACCGTGTCCCCTAAAACAGGTGAGTCGAGGGCTGCAGGAAGGACACAGCAGGATGTGGAAGGACAAGGCAGGGGCCCCTTTCCCTCCCTCAGGAGCCGTCCCACCAACATGGTCCTGTCTGCCAGCAGGGCCTCCCCAAGTGAGGCCTGGTACCCCTGCATCAGGCCTGGAGGTGCTCATGAAAGGGCAGGGGCCTGCACCCGCGGGGCTGGCTGCTGTGGTCTAGGGCAGCCTGGAGGTTGGGTTATCCAGCCCTGTGGGATGCTGATGCCCCTGGTAGGGTGACCCCTGCCTTAGAGGAGGTGCACCTTGACTTTCAGGGCAGGCCTTGGCTCTCTCTAGCTGTCCGTGTTGACTTTTCTTCCTAACGGGTAGGCTCATGGTACGGGACGTCGGGACTCAGGGTTGCTCAGACAGAAGGTGGGGCCACGTTTGGAGAAGTCTTCAGCACATGGCGACGACCCCCAGGCTATGGACTGACGTTCTCTAAAGCCTCAGACGAGCCCCTGGCCTCTCTGGACCTCAGCGCCTTAACCAGACAGGGCAGGGGTTGATGCATCCATTGATGTCACGTAGAAAATGGCACGTGGAAAATGGTCACGCAGTGTTTGGAGGGCAGACTGGAGTGCTCAGGTCACCTGGCCTAGGGCATCAGCCACCGCTGGCTGTGCCAGTGCTATGGGACATTTAGAGGGTACACCTGGGACAGCTCTAGGGGTTCCCTGGCCTTGGTGTTCTAAGGTGTTTGGTAGACAGGAAGCAGAGAAGTGGGCTGCAGGGAGAGAGGTTGCTGAGGCACCCTGTGCCCTCCTCAGCTCCCTTCTATAGCCGACTCCTGTCCTTGCCAAGAAGCACCAGAGGACTGAATTGGGCCTCCGTCTGTCCTGCAACCCACTCTGCCCACCACCCCTGGCCCACTAGGGCTCTGGAGCCAGAGCTGCTGCAGGGCCCACTGCACACTGCCGGGAACAGCCCTCTCCTCCCCACGTGGAGCAGGGCCAAGCCACCAGCACCTCCCCGAGCCCAGGGTGTCGGCGCACTTGTGCTGTGAGGCCCCGAATGGAGCTGAGACCTGCCAAGTCACCTGTGAAGTTGGGGCGACGTCAGGACATATGCTGAGTCCCACACCCCCCAGTCCCTGGGCTTTTCGTGCAGCTTGCCTGGTGCCGGGTCAGCAGAGGAGTCATTGCTCACTTTCTTCCCCAGCGTTCTTCTCTTTGTGAGAGGCGGGTGTGACAGGGAGACATTTTAGAGGGGGCTGTGGAAGGTTTTTCACACGTGTAGCCAGCATACAATTATCAAAGGAGAGCAGAGGCGTGGAAAATTCTAAACAAAGGCTGCAGCAGGAGTCGCTCTGGCAGGCAGTAAACCTGCTTAGTCAGCCACCATGTGCATGTTCACTGCATCTAGCACCCCCAGGCCACACCACCTGGACCCCTGACCACGGAGGGCCTGGGCCCACTGTGCGCAGATGGGCTTGAGTTGACTGACCGCGTGGCCTTCGCTTTTATTATGAGTCTGTGATTTAGAATGGGGGTGAGGGGGCTCACAGTTCATCTAACCCCTCATTTTACAAATGGGGAAACTGAGTTTGGTTGTCGGACCCAGAACCCAGGCCTCCTGCCTCCCAGCGCTGGACTCCTGACTGGTAGATACTATCCCTATCCTGACGGTTAGATTCTTTGATTTGTTGGTAGATTTCAAGCCCATTGATGAACATTCTGGAGTTAATTTCCATCCCCAACTTGAACTTGAGTTTTTAGTGTGAGGAGACAAGAAAAGAGCTCTAAGTTAGAAGCTGGCAGAGAGGCATGAGCCGGGGACCCAGCGGGGCCCCGCCATCCCCCTCTGTACTGCACCAGAGGAGGTCAGGTCTGCGCTGGAGCCCCTTGACTTTCATTCCACGAGAGGTCTATTTCCTGATTCTCTCAGATCCGTGACCCCGGGTCCTCTCTCCATAGGCAGAAGAGAGGCTAGCGCCACACCTCAGAAGACCGGGAAGGGGCCCAGGAGCCCCCAGACCTCCATGCAGGCGCTGCAGAGCGACATCACCCGGCGCCTGCTGAGCGAGCCCTGGCCCCTGAGTGAGGCGCAGGTGCAGGCATCGGTGGCGAAGGTGTTGGCGGAGCTGCTGGAGCAGGAGAAGAAGAAGGCCATGGGTGCGGCCAAGGAGGGTAGCCGGAAGGGCCGCCTGGGCAACAAGCGGAAGCTCTCCGAAGACCAGACAGCCGCCGGTGCCCCCAGGAGCAAGAAGAAGAAGCAGCTGGGGGCTGGGGATGGCGGGGAGCGTGCGGTCTCCCCAGAAAAGGCCCCCAGGACTTCTAAGGGGAAATCCAAGAGGGACAAAGCGAGTGGTGACATCAAGGAGAAGAAGGAGAAGGAGTCTCCCGGCTCCCAAGGGGCCAAGGAGAAGCCAGAAGGGGAGCCGGGGAAGGTGAAGGGTGAGGGGGGAGACCAAGGCAACCCAAAGAGCAAGAAGGAGAAGAAGAAAGCCGACAAGAGTAAGTGCCCAGTGCAGTCCCGGAGCGCGTTCCCCAGCCCCGCCGAGCGCTGTCAGTCACCTCCCGGGCAGGCAGCCCCCAGCCAGCACAGAGATGTGGCTGAGCATGGCTTGTCCATGGTGGGCAGGATGGGCAAAGCCAGCACCAGGTGCCGGAGCACAGGGCCACCGCTGCTGAGAAGGTGCTCACGGCTCCAGGGCGTGTGCCCACGGAGCCCGTAGCTCCCTCACAGCAGCCACCACCACGCGCACTTGCAGCTCAGACCCCTGCGATCCAGGCTCCTGGACAGCAGCCGCCCCTCAGCGCGCTCTGCACTGGTCTCCACCTGCGGCAGGGCTGCCTTTAACCCTCACTCCGGCCCTGTATGATGGGTGATAACTCATTCCCATTTACAGGTTGAAAGGGTCTTTTTAAAATAAATGTGTAGAAGTTTTACAGAGTGAGTTAAAGGAAAATGGTAATAGTCCAGATGGTCCACGGATGGAGCAGAAATCACGAGGCTGTCCTGAGGGCCAGGGCAGGTGGTCGCAAAGGCCTATGGACCTGTGCTTTGACGGCTCCCCATGGTGTGGGGCATCGGGAGGGGAGAGCTCCAGGGCCCCTGGAGACCCGCCCCCTGTGTCTCTCGACATTGACGCCAACATTTAAGACTAGCACCTGTTGTTTAACAAGTTTACTTTCTTCCCTTAGAAAAAAAAGACAAGGAAAAAAAAGAAAAGAAGAAGAAAGCAAAAAAGGCCTCAACCAAAGACCCTGACTCACCATTGCAGAAGAAAAAGAAGAAAAAGGTAGAGTGAGTTCCTGAGGAGTCTCAGGCGCGAAAAGGGGGCCCAAACCCAGTCCCCAGGGTGAATGTGATCAGCCCCAGCCTCTGCATGTCAGGGTAGGGGTTCGTGTGGGCCAGACCTGGTCCCTGTGCCCCTTCCATTCTCAGGGTCCAGAACGGGGGCTTGTGCGTTATGATACACTAGAGAAGAGCTAGGGGTGGGGCGTCACCCTGAGGGGCACGAGGTCTGTGCACATGGGCACCATGGAGTGGCCCTATCTTGCCTGTGAGATAGAAGGATATTCTTATGACAAGTGAAGAAAGCAGAGCCCCCCAGGTGGGCAGGGAGGCCAGGTAGGCTGTTGCAGGTTTCCAGGTGAGAGGAAACGTTCCCTGGCATGTGTGTGCCCCAGCGGGCAGGGCATCCCCACGACAGAAACACACACAGTCTGCTTCATGCATGTCAAGGGCTGATTGCCTGGCGAGGGGGCCCTCAGTGCCTTATACTCAGGCGCAGTTCTCACCGTGGCCAGCAGGGCTTCAGCTGTGGTCAGAAAAGCTGAGCACCTGCTGCTGCAAAGTCCTGAGCTCCTTCCTCCAGAGCACACGGGGGCCGCCATCCCTACCCTCGGGATCTCTGTATGCCCAAAATCTGTTCTGGGGGAGCCACGAATCCTCAGGAGACAACTGTCACATCCCCTCCTGGTGGGGGCAGCGTGGGTGGGGAGATGCTTCAGGTACAGGAGCCTCTCACACGTACTTCTCTCTTCACAGAAGAAGACGGCAGAGCAGACTGTCTGAGGGACACCAGGCGGCAGGTGCACTTCCTGACCCGGGAACCCCCGCTGACCATCTGCTCCCCGGGGAGAGTGGGAGGGCAGGCCCAGCATTCACCGTGGTTCCGGGGAGCTAGACTGGGCTTCGTTGGTAGGCCCTGAAGGGAAGGGGGTTTGGTGAAAGAGGTTGCATTCCTCAGGGTCAGCGGGCGATGCCGGGAACCAGAGCTGTAGAATCAGAAGCGTCCGGGACAGTCCTGGCAGTGACCGACACTGAGTGTGCAGTGGGAGGTGGGCACTGGTCTGGTGCCTCTGTACCTGAGGATAAGGCTTGAGGTCGGGGACAGCTCAGTCTCTCCCTTGCCACTGCCAGTTCCTTTTCCTTATGATTTTGTAATTCGAGGGCATTTCCTCATGGGAAGGAAGATGATTTGCTCAAAACAAGCCATTCTGATGGCTCTGTGCTTCCCAGGTAGTGGTGAAGTGGTTAAGTGATCCGCCTGGCTGAGCCGGCCCCAGCCTGCTGTAAATGGGGGTAATACAGGCCTGGGCTGGTAGTGAGGATTCAGTGCAGTTAATTAAGCTCTAAAGCGCTCAGCCCAGTTCCTGGGACATGGTCAGCACTGACAAGTATCCACTGTGGTTAGTTAATGTCCCTCCCCTGCATAGGAGATGCCAGATTTTGAGTTTGTTCTCCTTGGTGGAGAAACAGGTCAGGAAGTCTGACGTTTCCTTCTCCCAAGGATTTCTTAGCCAAGCGGTGGCCAGCCCCGTGCCTCTTCCCTCTGCCCACCAAGGGTTGGAATTGAATTTTTAACTTCCCCTCCTTCCCCAGAAGATGATGGCCAGCTGCGGTGTCCGTGCTGGCCAAGCCAGTGAGCCCTGCAGAAAGGCTGGTCCCGGGAGGAGGAACCACGCCCAGCTCCCGTGACCTCCACTCACTGACCCTGGCCTGACTTCTGTGCCGACAAAGGATGCCTCGTATGGACATGTACAATACATATATATATTTTTTAAGTGACCTGCCCCTCCCTTCTCAGACCCAACATGCCCAGAGGTCTCGGGACTTGCCACCTCTGCCCTGCAGACCCAGTGAGGCTCAGCCTGCGACTCCTTCCATGCCCCTGGTCTCCAGCTATGCTGAGGCTTTGTCCTTTTTGTCAGTTTTCTCCCATTTTGTTTGTGTGTTTTTTGTAATAACTCAGAAAATAAAAGACGTGAAGGAAAGGTGCAAGTTCCCATTGCATCTGGGGCAAACGTTTTGCAATTGATTGATTCTTGGAAGGGAGAGTCTGGCTGACACTTGGCAGATGAACAAACCATCGCTCAGGGTTTATTCTTGACGGTGTATCAAGGCTCTGTGATACTGTGGTGAGTGACACACTGTTTGCCAGAGAAGGAGACTCAGCAGAAGGCCCTGGTATTGAATTGGGGTGGGGAAGGCTTCCTGGAGGAGGTGGCATCTAAGCTAAGGGGGAGCTCAGGCATGGTCATGGCTGGTTGCTGAGGTAGGTAGGTCAGGCAGATACCCAGAAGCAAGAAATGGAAGGGGGCCTTCCAAGTCACCTTTTGAAGTTAGGACAAGCTGCGGGCAGGCTCTCTTGAGGTACTTGGTGGAGAGTAGCTGGCAGGGACAGTAGGAGCAGGAAGCCCAGTTAGGACTGAGTTGTCCACGTGTCTAGGTAACAGAGGTTCTGCGATGATGAAGGCAAGAAGTGGAGGAACCTGAAAGATGTGTCAGGGTGACGTCCGCAGGACTTTGTGATGGCCAGTGATGCAGAGGGCCACTTCCCTGAGCCCAGAGTAGTGTGGAGCACCCAAGGTCATGGAGTCCGCTCCAAGGCTTTTAGCCTTCTGCTAAAGGCAGCAAGAGGCCGTGCAGAAGCAGAGCACTGGGCTGGGGAGGTCTGGGAGAGCCAGGGTGGCATCCACATTTACCCTAACTTGGGGCTCCTGGGCCAGGCCCTCCCCCAGGGAGCCTCTCTCCCCTTAAGTGTGTCGATCTAGAACAGAGGCCGCAGAGCAGCGTCCTATTGGGCTTCTTTGACCCACAGCAAGTCTTCAGACTTAGAGATTTCAGTGAACTTCTTCATTTGGGGCTCCTCTTGAAAAGTCCAGAAATCTGACCACAGGGGCCTAGATCTGTGCCTCCTGGTAATGAGCAGCTGGGGCACTGCAGTGGCCGCCCCTTAACTAGGACATAGGCCCCCCACTTCCACAGCCGCCACTCCCTGGTGATCCCGACACAAGGGCCCACGTTGTTGCCATCTGTCATCACACTTGTACTGTTCTCAGTATAGAAAAGAAAATGGGGACGTGAGAAGCCGGACCCAGAGGAGCTTGTGCTTAAAGAACTGTGGGCAAGAGCCTGTTTCTTCTTGGAAGCAGGGAATGTATCTCGTGTGTGGAACATGGAGACCAAGTGTGTCCGCGTCCAAAGACTGCAGCCCCGCTCCCCACGGCCCGGCCCCGCCCCACAGGCATCTGTATTTGGGCTCTCCGGGCTGTGTCCTCCCACCAAACCACAGGATGCAAGGTCTGCAGTTCACCCCCTTCGGGGAAACGAACCGGACCCAACAGAGCAGCCAGGAACTGGGAGTGTTCTACTCACTACCTTTTATTCTCACAGGCGCCGTGGCCCTGAGGGCCGATGACAAGCTTGGCTGCGCAGACGGAACTGGGGGTTGGTAGAAAGGAGGGGCTGCGGGTGGAGAGGCTGGTTCTTCCTGGGTGGGTGATGCTGGGGAGAGGGAAAGGGTGGCTCCTCCCCCCCAGTTAAACGGGCTGGAAGGCCGAGGCCAATGGGGGAGGGGACAGCAGAGGTGTCCGTCCTGGGGCTTGGGTCAGTGCCATCCCTTCTCCCTACACCTGCCCACCTCTTCCATGGGCCTAGATCTTGGAGCACCATGTGGTGTCAGAAGTGGGGGTCAGCCTGGTTCATGGTCCATCTCCCCGGGCCTTATGTCCCTGCTAGTGGATGGGGTTTTGAGCAGCAGGGCCCTTCTGCATTGTTAATCTGTGCCGTTCTGATGATTTGATGTGTCCAAGGATGATGGAGAGCCAGGCGCCAGAGTCTCATAGAATGAGGTGCAGGGTAGGAGACGGCAAGGGGAGGGGTGTGTAAAGGAGGGAGAGGGGCTAGGGTAGGGGGCCAGGGAAGCTGTGGCCATGCAGGGCTGGCTGAGTGCTGGCGTCTGCATCTGCTGTGCTCACAGGATGACTGCGGGGAGAGACACAGCAGGTTAGGGTTGGAGTCACCTGTTGCTGCCCCTTCCCGGCATCCTGTGGCCTCAGAGCAGTCGAGGACTCTACCCTCCACTGCCTCCCGCTTGGGTATAAGTACTGACCGTCATAGCCCCTGAAACCCCCAACCCTGGTCCTCATCTGTGAAATGGATGTTGGAGAATGGCCCAGGGTCATCTACCCACGAGGGAGTAGGCCCCTCGGGGGGTAAGCTGCTAGGGACCAGATCCCCTGCAGGGGCCCTTACCCTGACCAAGATCCTGCTTGGACATGCCCAGCCCAGACGACAGATCCTCCATTTCCAGTGGGTCTGCAAAGGAACACAGTGTCCACTTGTTAGTTGCAGCCCAGACTACCTCACCCGTTGACAAGGGGCCTGGGTGGGCTAGTTCTGCCCAACCTCGCCACGAGCCTGGTGCTTGGTAGAACAGACATGAGTGGAAGGATGCTTGTTGGATGGCTGCAAGCGGCAATGAAGTGCGGCCGGGGAATTGAATGAGCAAGGCCAAGGAAGGGGTGATGAAATCAGATGGGTGGATCTGGCGACTCCTGGATGCATGCGTGGATGGGTAAAGTGGAAGGACTGAAGGATAAATGAGTAAGTAGATGAGTGTGGGCAAAGGAGAGAAATAATAACTGCACAAACAGATAAGGAATGCACAGGCGGGCGGATGCATGGCTGAGTGGCTACCCCCCAGGAGTTGTCACTTCGAGTGTCCTGGCCCCAGGTGCGCCAGGAGAGACCTCCTGCCCCTCAGCCTTCCTGGTCCTTCCTGCTCCTGGCACAGCGGCCACTGCTTACCACTGCAGTTATGGTGCCCACGGCTCCTGGTGTGGGGGACCTCGGTGCCGTTGGGGAAGACGCACCAGCAGTAGCCGATGCTCCCATAGCATTGGAGCGGCATATAGTTGCCATTCTCGTCGCACTTGGGCCTGAACATGCCCGGGTGGATGTCAGGGATGCGGCTGACCTCTTTCTGGCACTTGGTCAGTACTGAAGCGACAGGCATGGTGAACACAGTGAGTGAGCAAACCCTGGGCCAGGGTCTCAGCAGAACCAGAGATCCACATACCACTGCTGTGGGCCTAATGCCTTCTGTCCAAATGGCTGTACTTGCTCTACCCATTGCACAGATGGAGAAACTGAGGCCTGAACCAACAAGGTCCAGGATCAAAGAGGAAGTGAATGGCTGTGTGGCTAATTCATCCCAGAACATGATTTCTTCGAACACTCAATGCCTATTAAAGTTTAGAATTGCACCTGTGATTCTGACTTCTAGAGAAAAGCAATGGACACCTTGGTAAGTCTGAGCTTGCATTACTGGGGGTATCCAAGTAGAAGTGGGGGTTACTATGTGATGGGGATGTTATAGAGGGGATTCAGACATTAGCTGGGAGTTGGTCGAGATCGCATCCAGTGTGCCCTCTATGACTCTGTGATGGAGAATCTGAGGCCCAGAGAGGGGCGGACCGTTGATTTCCACTTCTGAAACTGAAGCCCAGAGGGAAGAGACTTGCCCAAAGTCACACAACAAATTAGCACCAGGATGAGAACACAGGACCCATAAAGGCTTTAGGGCTGAAAACCCTGGTATACATTGTCCATGAGATGGAAAAACCCCAAGGCCCTCTTACCTAGTACCTGCTGGCTGTGTGACCTGGGAGAGGGGAGAGGTGCCTTTGAAGGGTGAGAATCAAGAGCCCAGCCCTCGCACGGGAACCTGCAGGGTGCAGTGCTGGGTGGGGAAGCTCATTGCCATGACTCCTGGGATGTTTGGGTGGTTGTTGCTCCAGGCCCCCTTGTGCGGTACCATCCTCCACAACGAGGGTCACCTCCTGAAGGGAGGACTCGGTACCCCAGACAGGATGGGGGCTGGGGGCAGCCAAGCCCAGAAGAGCAGGCAGGAGAGACAGGAGTGAGAGCTGAGAGGCTGGGAGAGTCCTGTGCATGGATCAGGGAGTGCCTAAGGCTCTACCCCTGAGGGAGTTCCCAGAAACCCTGCCTCCCCAAGGCTCCCGTTCCCTCTACCTTTTGGTGGAACTTCAAAAGGCTTCTCCTCCAGCGAGATCTTGCTCATTTCAAACAAGAGCCACTGATGCATCCAGTTCTCAAAGAGCTAATGGGGATAAAGGCAGAGAGTCAGACTCGGTAGCCCTCTCCAACCCAGCCTGACTCTGTCCCTGGGGACAGAGACATGGAGGGCCAGCGGGAGCCTGGTTCCTCCTTAGAGACCCCACAGGGCTTGGTCACCCTTCCATGGCTGTGGTTTTCTAGGTGCTGGTAAGCCGCCTCCAGCTTCCTGAGAATGGCTTCCCTGCTCACCCCGCCTCTTCCCAGGGCTGCTCTAGATGTCAGGAGAGGGAGGGTGCCAGGGCAGGGGAAGCTGCTGACCTTCCAGTTCATGCCATCCATGGTGTCCTTAAGGTGTTTCAGGTTTTCTGGGAAGCTCCCCTTCAGCTGCGGGTATACCTTCAGGGGGTCAGCCTTCTGCAGGGTAGCAAGGCAGGAAGGAAGGTTAAAAAGCTTCCTGGCAGGCAAGGTTTAATGTGCAGCCCATGTTCCCCTGGTCTTCCGTTCTGAGGGCTGGACCCCAGACCTCAGCACGTTGGAGCTTGTGGGGAGGGGAAGTGGTCTGGGTAATACGGCTACACAGCTACAAGACCCCAGGGCTAGGAGTTGGGAGACCCAGTTCCAGGCCCAGTTCTACCAATAACCCTCAGTCTTCTACTCCTTGCAGGCTCCTGTTCATCTTTCAGGTCTCACCTCCTTCAGGAGGACTTCCGTGACCTCGTCCCAACCGCCCAGCTAGGTTGGGTTCTCGGCCTCTTTCCTCACAAAGCCCCGTGCACATCCCTCATCACCTGGTCACTTGTCTGTCTCCCATGCTAGCCTGAGATCTCCGTGGGACTAGGAGCTGGATCTGATTGCTCCCGATTGTGGGTCCAGAGCCTTGCACAGTGCCTGGCACTGAGTGGACATGCAGCAAAAATTTGGGAAGGAAAAAACAGTCATCTTCAGCAAGTCACTTCCAGACTTTGGGCTTTGGTTTCTCCATCCCAAACACAAAACGGGGAGTGGCGGGTCTGGACTTCATATAACATTTAAGGGCCACACTTGTCTTCCTTCACTAATCTGGTGATCCCATATTGGATGTCTGCTGTGAGCCAGGCATGGCGCAGGTCTTGAAGCATAGCCTCACTGGGGGCTTATGGGGATGGGGCAGGAGCTCAGGGATGCCTGGCCAGGTTCCACTCACCAGGAGCAGCCGCATCACATGGTCCTGCGTCATGTTGCCATACTTGGTGGCGTTCTGCATGGGCTGTGGAAGGAAGGAATAGGGTGTTTCCCAGCACTGGCCCATGGAGGAGGGGCCCTAGAGCAGAGCCAGCAGCTGGGGTCTGGGTGAGAGTGTGGATTCCCAGATGTTCAACAGGCCCACCTCTGCCACCTCCAAATGTGAGGGCTCGGGCAAGTCACTACCTTCCTGCCTCAATATCCTATTCGTCAACTCTGCATAAGCTTTCCTGCCCAAGGCTTTGTGGACAGGAGATCGTTGAGTGAACAGAAACGTTATCCATATATGACATCAAGGGATTTGAGAATAGGAGGGACTGTGAGATGCTTGGGAAATGAGAAGTATTTTTAAGTTGTGGAGGACTGAGCCCTCTTCCCAGGGAGGGCCCCGAGAGGCTCCTTCCTCCCCCACCTCTGGAGTTCCTCCTCCTCCCCCAGCAGTCAGGACCCCCTCTCCAGCTCTACTTTTCCCGGGCCAACTGTCCTCCCCTGTCCCTTGGCACCCACCCTCCATCCAGGCTAGGTAATGCTTCCCTCTTCCGCCGCCCTGGGGCTGGCCTTACCTCCGGGCCTTCCATGGGCAGGTCCTGCAACAGCATCGGGGCGCTGAGCCGCATCTTACTCAGAGGCTTGGCGGCTGTGGGGCAGAAGGCACAGCATGAGCGTGGCCCCAGGGAAGAGGGCACTCAGCTCCGGGGACCGAGATCTCAGACCCAGATGAGGGGCTGGAATTCCAGACCAGAGAGAAGGGACAGCGGGCGCAGCTGGGTGCGGGAATGAGGGGTCTTCTGAGGTGAGGGACGGGGGGGGGGTGGTGAGGGCTGTGAGGATAGAGGTGGGGCACGCACACTTGGGAAGCTTCATGCGCAGGTTCTCCAGCTGCAGGTTCTGCGAGGTGACTGTCAGCTTGTCCAGGCGGCCCTGCTGCTGGTACAGGAAGTAGGCGGTGGTGGCCTGGCCAGCCAGGAGCAAAGCCACCAGGATGGAAAAGCCTGTGTACAGGGCTCCACGGCTGCACTTGCTGTTGGGGGCGGGGAAGATAGGTCAGAAGAGGGTCCGCGGAGGTGGCTGCCCCGAGGACTAGCAGGGAGTGGGGAGTGTGTCCCCCATTTCCAGCCCTCGGCCCTCAGCTACCCCTAACAAACACACACTTTAAACACAAACAGGTGCCTATGAACCTACAGCTTGAAGACGTTCCCCTGACCCCCTACCTCCAACCAGTGCTGCCCCTATAGCCCTCCCAGCTGGAAATCCTGGAGCTGCCCCTGGGCCTGGGCTGCGTGGGGAAGAAGCGGTGACAAGTGCCTTGTCTTCTCCAGACCTTGGTCCCACCTGTGCAATGATGGGTCGAGGTGAAGGGTCTCCCCAGGTTCCCTCTACCAGAGGATCTCCTGAGGATCAGGGCTGCCCTCCAGGCAGCCCCCACTATGCACCCAACCCCTGTAGTGAAATCAGAGATGAAGGAAGGAAGTAGGGCCTGGACAGCAGAGCATGCAGCCCACCTGAAAAAGAGAAGTGAGGCCTTGCCATTTTTAGGAGTGGGTTGGGTGCATCAGACAATGTCTGGCTGGAGCAGGGCCAGGGACCACCCCCTGTGGGAATACATCCTCTGCCCAAGACACTCCCTGTGCCTCTGAGCACATCTCTGCCATTCTCTGGGCCTGTTTCATGGGTACCTCTCACATCAGCAATTCTAGAATTTGGTGGTCATCATCTGAAGTAAGATCTGTCTGTGACCACAGAAGTATTGTGAATGGTAATATCTACCGGGGATGGGGGTTAGGGAGCAGGGCGGGGCGTATCTCAGCAGGATTTTGGTGCCTGAGCCTGTATGACCTGGGAGAACGTCTCACGCTCTCTGGACCGGCTGGCTGCACAGGGAGGGGTGGCCGGACCTCGGCCAGCCCTTGGAGCTATTGGCCTTGGATACACTTTTGAGGGCACATGTAAATATTACGTGCCGGGGAAGTAAGGATCCCACCCCAGGACCCTGAGAGTTCCTGACCGGTTTGTTTTCTCCCACCTACCCCAGGGGTAGAACTACTAGGACCCCACTGGAAATTGAGGACGAGACTGCACCCTGCTTACTCCAGCAATCAGCAAGGATAGTTTAGGAACCTCCAGGAACACCCTGCTGCCTAGTAACTCATGACATCACAGACATGGCTCATTCTCACTGGCTCTCTGCTTGTCTGGCCCAGCCCAAGGGATTATTATTCTGAAAGGAGAAAGTAAAAAGCCTGTGTGGAGAAAAGGAGAAAAACCGACAGGAGGGGAAAACAAATCCTACTCGTTGGCCTTCCCAAGGAACAGGGGTGGCCTGGCCTCTGAAGTGGTGAAAAGTCCACCCAAGTCTGGGTCTTGCCTGAGTTCAAGCTCTACAGTCTCACCCCTTCAGCAGCCCCACACCCAGTCTAGCCCCAGCTCTGCCTCCCGCCATCCCCTCTCTGAACCTCAGTTTCTCATAAGGCCTGAGACTCTAGAGAGTCATAATGAAGACGAGACCATGTAACCTGGATTGGAATCCTGGTTCTGCCACTCCCTTAGCTCGGGGACCAGGGGCAAGTCACCACCTAACCTCTCTGAGTGAGTAACTTGAGGTAAGAACATCTACTCTACTTAAAGGTTGTTATATAAAACAAGAGCGGGGGTAAAACTCTCGACTCCATACCCAGCGTGTGGTTAGCACCCCATAGGTAACACTGAGCACAAATCTCAAAGGAGTTAACAGTTAACTTGAGCATCTGGTTGCCTTCCTATCTATGCATCTTGATTGCCTGTCTCCTGCTTCTAGACAAAGGCCAATTCTTGTCACCCCTCTCTTTTTTTTTTTTTTTTTTTTTTTTTTGTGGTACGCGGGCCTCTCACTGTTGTGGCCTCTCCCGCTGCGGAGCACAGGCTCCGGACGTGCAGGCTCAGCGGCCATGGCTCACAGGCCCAGCCGCTCCGCGGCATG
This sequence comes from Neophocaena asiaeorientalis asiaeorientalis, assembly GCF_003031525.2. Classification (NCBI taxonomy): domain Eukaryota; kingdom Metazoa; phylum Chordata; class Mammalia; order Artiodactyla; family Phocoenidae; genus Neophocaena; species Neophocaena asiaeorientalis. The sequence goes on from NW_020175787.1 coordinate 310,013, forward strand.
TGGGATCTTCCCGGACCGGGGCACGTCCCCTGCGTCGGCAGGCAGACTCTCAACCACCGTGCCACCAGGGAAGCCCTTGTCACCCCTCTCTTCACTTCCTCCTTTCTACTGCCTCTTTCTTTTTTTTTTTTTTTTTTTTCTCTTTCTTGACTAGTAATAATAATTGGCCAAAGTCGGGAGCCAACCAGAACTGGTTCTAGCCAACCAGAACTACAAATGTTGCCAGGCAGAAGTGTTCACAAAAGGGTCCAAAACAGGCAGGACAGTTTTTAGAAGCAGTAATTGAACTAAAAGGAAAATTAGACAAGGATTTGACGAGGGGGCACCCTTTCTGCTCACTGAGCCCATGCTGGGTCTGCAACTCACTGGGAGGCCTGAGCTCAGAGGGGGACCCATCTTCCCTCCCTGCAAATCGTGCCTCTAGAAGGAGGTCAGATGGTAGAATAAACTCAAACTTTGATATCAGACTAGTCCTGGGGTTCAAATTCTGGCTCCAATATTCAGCAGCTGCGATAACTTAAGTAAGTCACTTACTGATATGTCTCAACTTTCTCTTATGTAAAGATGGGAATAATAAAAGTACCCAACTTGGGCTTCCCTGGTGGCACAGTGGTTGAGAGTCCACCTGCCGATGCAGGGGACACGGGTTCATGCCCCGGTCTGGGAGGATCCCACATGCCGCGGAGCGGCTGGGCCCGTGAGCCATGGCCGCTGAGCCTGCGCGTCCGGAGCCTGTGCTCCACAACGGGAGAGGCCACAACAGTGAGAGGCCCGCGTACCGCAAAAAAAAAAAAAAAGTACCCAACTGATAGGGTTTCTAAGAGAATTACGATTGAGTTTAACATTTAGTTATATGTCTGGCACAAAATTAATCATAGTAATGAGAAACAGTGACTGAAGATTGGTGACAGGTATACAGTGAATAGGAAGTATTATCATAACTCCTGTCGTAGTTATTATTACTACTACTGAGACCCAGAGACAGACACTGATTTATACAAGTCACACATGACAGTAGCAGAACCTGGACCAGAATCCAGCCCTCGTGAGTCGGCCCTCCTAGCCATGGGATTCCCCAGGATTTTCACAGGCTGTGAAAATGGTCTCTAAAGGTCTCTATCTAGTTACCTGTCCCACAGTATGCAGTTCCTCATGACACCTCTGAGAGTCTCTCCCAAACCCATTTCTGCCTGGCAACAGCTGACATCACAACTGTAGGTCCCTGTCATTTGCGAATTATTTGGGGGAGCAGGGGCATTAGGGTAGCTGCATTCTAACCACGCCCTTTCTTTTCAGGGGAACAGATGGATGAGGCCATCTTGGAGTTGGGAAGGGGTCCTCTGGATGGCTGTGCTGGCCCCTTGCTGCAAGGGAGAGGGGCACAGGCAGGGTACCACCCACATCCACCCACAGTCCCTTCTAGAAATTTAGCCAGAGACCCCCTCACCGTTTTTGATCCCCCTCCAACATCTCTCATTCCCTCCTGTGATGGCAAAGGAGGTCTCCATCTACTCTACAGACACCTGCAGCTATAATTCCCTTGATATAAACACATATAGCAATTTATGGTAACTAGGAGGAAACTCCTCTATGATGAGCTGCTTCTACCAATCTCTTTTAGAAAATGTACTTCTCCATCTAGGATCCATACTATTTTCAAAATCTGGTCCAAAATTTCTAACCTAGGCCTCATGGCCCAGCTTCAGGGGACTCTGTGAAGCTGCTGATATTGTGTGAAGCTCTAGGGAAGGAGTCCAGAGCTCTCCTGATTTTCAGAAGAGAAGTGCATGATGCCTAGAAAGTTAAAACCCCTGTCCTAGAGGAGCTCCCTCACTTTACAGGAGGGAGAACTGAAGCCCAGAGCGGGCTAGAGACTTGCTCAAAATCACCCAGTTAGCACTGGGGTCAGAGCCCAAGTCCATGCCTCCTCTGACTCCCGGTCTACTGCTCCTCCTGTAGCACCTGCGCACTCAGTGCAGCCCAAGGTCTGTGTGCTCTCTCCTGCCGTTCACACATACCTCTCCTGGGCTCCGGGGCGCTGGCCCAGCATGGGCACCTGCTCGTGGTTGGAGATGAGGTCGCGTTGGTCTTCCATGGTTCCGGCCTCTGGTCTTCCCCACTCCGGCTGCTGCTGCTGCCTCCTGCCTGTCTAGGACGCTGAGCCCCTGGCTCACCTCTTGAAATTGGGGCTGAGAAGGAATCTGATTCGTCCACAGGAGGGCACTCCGCCCACCTAGTAGAAGTGGAAGTGAAAGCCGCAAAGCTGGAAATACCCCCCACTTGAGCAAAGCTGCCTTTAAGGGGGCAGGATGAGTAGGGGGAGGTCCCCCAGGCAGGTGGAAAGGCCAGCATGCTTCCACTGGCTGCCCAGGGCCCTCATCACTTGTTTCTGGGCAGACCTGTGGATTCATAAGGCTCTTTGGATGTTTTGAGAAACAGGCAAATGTTCACTCCCTAGACAGGAAATCACTTTGAAGCAAAAAATACCCAAAATGCTTTGTTTGTCTCCCCTCTCACCTATAGATGAGTGGGTGCAGAAAGGGGCTGTTCCCCCTTTGTGAACTTAGACAAGTTTCTCTGCTTCTCTCAGTCCTCAGTTATGTCATCTCAAAATGGAGGAGGAAAGTTGGATTCACCGTTCCCTCTGCTTGCTTCTAACTCAAGCATTTTATGAACCTGAGTCCATGGTTCTAAGGCTCTGGTACTAATATTTGCCACCACTTACCAAGCCCTCCTTTGTGCCAGGCACTGTGCTAATCGTTTTGCTTGCTTTGTTTCATTTAATCTTTACAGTAACCCTTTGAGGGCTGTTTTATTTTATTATCTCCATTTACAGATAGGGACACTGAGGCTTTTGAGAGGCTACATGTTTGCCCAGGATCGTGCATCCAGGAATTGCAGCCCATGATTTTAACCATTCTACCCTTCTGCCTTCTGATGCTCAAATTGTGTCGTTCAAATTCATGAAAGCAGGGACCTCTACAGGGAGGGAATGAGGAGGGACTGGGAAAGGGTACCCAGGGGAGGTTTAACTGGGTTGGCATGGTTTTATTTCTGACTATCTGTGGCTTGTAGACCATATTTTTTTTATTAATCTTTATGTCTTTTGTGTGTGTGTTTAAATTTTCATTAATAAATGAACAAATTTATGGTATAAGTACATGAAAAGATGTTCCACATTATTAGTCATTAGGAGGCAAATCAAGGCCACAGTGAGGTACCACTTCACATCCACCACAATGGCTATAATCAAAAAGACAGATAACAAGTGTTGACAAGGATGTGAAGGAATTGGAACTCATATATTGCTGGCAAGAATATAAACTGGTGCAGCTACTTTGGAAAACAATTGGGCAATTTCCCAAAAAGTTAAATACAGAGTTACATATGACCCAGTAATTCCATTCCTAGATATCTACTCAAGAGAAATGAAAACACGTATCCACACAAAAACTTCATGGTGGATACACAAATGTCCATAGCACCATAATTCATAATAGCCTCAAAGTGAAAACTACCCAGATATACACCAACTGATGAATGAGTAAACAAAATGTGATTTATCCGTACAATGGGATATTATTTAGCCATAAAGAAGAATTAATATCACAATAAAACTGTTATTTTTTAAAAAAGGAATGAAGTACTGATTCATGCCACAAAATGAACTTTGAAAACATCATGCTGGGCTTCCCTGGTGGTGCAGTGGTTGAGAATCCGCCTGCCAATGCAGGTTTGAGCCCTGGTCCAGGAAGATCCCATATGCCATGGTGCAACTAAGCCCGTGCACCGCAACTACCGAGCCTGCACTCTAGAGCCCATGAGCCACAACTACTGAAGCCTGCGTGCCACAACTACTGAAGCCCGCGTGCCTAGAGCCCATGCTCTGCAACAAGAGAAGCCACTGCAGTGAGAAGCCCATGCGCCGCAACTAGAGAAGGCCCGCATGCAGCAACGAAGATCCAACGCAGCCAAAAATAATAAATTTATTTTTTAAAAAAAAGAAAAGAAAACATCATGCTAAGTGAAATAAGCCAGACACAAAAGGCCACATATTGTATGATTCCATCTATTTGAAATGTCTGGGCTAGGCAAGCCACAGAAACAGAAAGTAGATCAGCAGTTGCCAGGGGCTGGGGGGAAAAGGGGATGGGGAATGACTGCTAATGGGTATGGGATTTCCTTTCAGGGTGATGAAGATATTCTGGAATTAGACAGTGGTGATTGTTGTACAACTTTGTGGATATATAGAAAAACCACTGAATTGTAGCATTTTAAAAGCTTGACTATTATGTGAAATTTATAGCTCAATTTAAAGACAGATTTCTTGGTAATGATTGCTAGAACACATATATAGCTTTGCTTCCTCTTTCACTTGGCTCTGTCACTAAAATGGCAGAGTTGCCTTTTTTTTTTTTTTAGTGTAAATCTATAAGGACATAGAGAACAGGAGAAAAGGTGCAAAATTTTGGAAGCTGGAAAGCAGGTGGACTGGATGTAGTCATTAACAGACCCCAGAAAGCTTAATCCTAAACCTGCAGCTAGAAAAGCTGAGAAGCCACCAATTTACATGATAGAACAGGCTCAGGAATTGAGGTATTAGGCACACTGGGTGGGAGTACAGGTGGGGCTAAAAAGAAGATTCGTTGGAAGTCTGTTTATGAAAACAGTTGGATATCCATGTCCTCTCCCTCCCCAACTATCCCTCCCTCCCTGAAAGAGGACTGGAAGTCTATCCCTAGGCACAGTGCAGGGCATGGGCCCAGTTCTAAAGCTGAGAGTCCCAGCCTTCTCTCCGACCCAGTTCGCAGAATGCCAGAAGCCAGACCTTCTTTCTCCAGGCAATAAATGAGAGAAGGCTTCCCTGGAGAGCATGACCATCCCACAAGGAATGACCTAAAGATTCTGATATTGGGGTTCAACAATGAAACAACCCAGCCAGATAACCCTATAGGGAAGCCCTCAGTGAATGAGCCCTTCACATGGGTCACGGCTTCCACTTGATTTTTTAGACAATCAAGGGTCATGGAACATCTGAAGTAAACCTCTAACATAAAAGAGAGTGAACAAAACAACTAACCAAACCCAAAAAACCATGCAGGAAGCGAAGTCATTAATAGCCTTAGGGAGATAAAGGATGATACTGCACCCATGAAACAAGAATAGGATGCTATAAAGATAGAAGTACTGTTAGAAGAAGAACAACGAAAAAGCTCTTAAAGACTAAACATATGAGGGTAGATATTAAACAACCAGTAGGTAAAAGATAAAGGTTTTGTGTGTATGTATGTGTGTGTGTGTTTTACCCCCCAGAAAGTAGACCAAAAAGATAAAAAGAAAGAAATAGAAAAGATAAGAGAATTAAAGACCAGTCCAGGATGCCCAATAGCCAAATATCAGAGTCCCAGAAATAGGGAACAGAGAAAATAGAGGGGAAGAAATCAGTGAAAAAATTCAGTACAATTTCCAGAACTCAAAGACATAAATTTCCAAACTGAAAGGGCCCAGTGAGTACCAGGGACAAAGTATAAAAATAATTTCACACCAAGGCACATCAAGTGAAGTTTCAGAAAAATAAAGACAAAAGGAAGATTCCACAGAAAGAAATAAACAAGACAGATATAAAGGACCAGGAATCAGAATGACTTTGGACTTCTTAAGAGCAACCCTGGAAACCAGAAGATAATGGAGCAACACCTTCAAAATTCGATGGGAAAATGATTTCCACCCTGGAATGTTTACTGAGCCAAATTACTAAATACGTAGGAGGGTGTCATTAAGGTATTTCTGGACATTAGGTATCTCAAAAATTTTTTCTTCCTCAGAAAGCTTCAGGAAGGTATGCTCCACCAAAATGAAGGTGTTCACTAAAAATAAAGGAAGACCTGGGACACAGGAAACTGAAATTCAGCTCACAAGAGGGAATGGGGATCCCCAGAATGGTGATACAGCAACATCCCAGGAGTAAAGCAACATATCCATATTGGATCAGGCCCAAAGGCTCTGAAAGACATTTCTTCAACAAGATAAAATTGATAGATAGCTGATAGGTCTGAACATACTAAGAGGTGATTTAGATCCTTTTTTGGAGAGTATGAGGTTGAATTATGATAATTTCACAGAAAATTAAGCAAATGAAAAACCAAGACAACTATTAACTCTTGGGAAAACAACAGTTATATAGGAAATGAATAGTCATGATACTATACTACATAGCGCAGCTATAAATGGCATTTACGTTGTCATAATATAGTAATCTTTGAATACTGACCTAACTAAACATACAACAGAGGCATTTGGGAGGACGAGAGGTCAGGAAAAGTCACTTAGAGGAGAAAAGAGGGCTAAATCTTGGTCTTCCACAGTGAAAAGCCAACCAGATAATGTTTAAAACTGAAACAATCTGGAAGTAACAATACCAGTAGTCATTTAGAGATATGGAGGTTAATACCAAATGAATCGGCTAAAAACGTTTTAAAGTGGTATGAAAAGGAAGGTAAAGAATTGCTGTTTTTCACAGCCAGCCCTTTAGAAGGATTTGATTATTTAAATATGTGAATTTATAACTTTGATACAAAGTAAAACTCCATTCAACATCAAAGTCAGTTGATTCTAAACTGACTGTGATAACAAAATGGTAGTCTAATGCCTTTTCCTTGTGAAGCAGCTTTAGGCCAAAGCTGAGGGTGACCCCAAGGGTCATCCTGTCCTCGCCCACAGGAGGCTGGAGACGATTCCAGCTAAGAGGGTGGGCTGGATGATGGCTCCCTCCTTTTCTTCTAGTAGGGTAAGAGGTCTCAGTTGTCACACAGGCCCTGCTGCCCAGTGGAGCAGCCCCATCCTACCCACCCTCCTGCATGGGATGGAGACAGAATGACAGGAAGAAGGAAGGCTTGGTATCTGCCACACCCTGAGGGGTATCCAGGGTTAAGGCAGGATTCTGCTCCCCCACTGTTCGTATGAAGAAAGTCTGGCTCAGAAAGCGGAAAGGAGCTGGCCCAAGGTCACACAGAGCTGGGACTGGTCTAAACAAAAGCGCTCTGAGGCCAACTTGCTGGATTCACATTCTAGTTCCAAAATGGCAGATCCCAGGGCTGAGAAAGGGAAAACACAGGTGAGTCGGAGACATCTTTTTTTCCCAGAAAGCGAAGAAGTGCTCAAAGACCGCTGGAGTTTGTCAGAAGGACCCTGGAGCCAACTTGAAGAGGCACCTGCCAGCCACATATAAGACAATTCCAGCATCAGTAAGAATAATTTACCCCGCCTCTTTAAAAGGAACTATACAGTTCAATCCCAGCTGATGAGGAAAAACCCTTCTTTCTAGAAGAATGCAAGCTAAGTAATGTAAAAGAAAAGACAGAATTAGAAAATCACCTGTTTGTAACCCCCAGTGTAATAATTAACTCAGGCAAGGACCACCAATAGATGCCAAAACCATGAGACAAAGGGTTGGGGGAGAACAGGATATCCACATGCCATAGTATCATCCCCAAAGTCCTTGCTGGTTGTTTACAGAAAAAGGCACTCTACAATGGTGCAGCCCTGCTGTCACCACCACATGATCAAACTTTTAGCGTCACCAGTGGTGGAGCAACATAGCATTATGTATTTCCTAATGGGGTAAGATACTCAGCTGGGGAGTATCTTTGCTAAAAAAATCATTAAATGAATCTGCCTTTAGACCTAAATTCTAGTTTACCGGACACAGAAGAACAAATGAAATAAAACTATGAGGAAACAGACAAATTCAGAGACAGTCTACAAACAACAACTGTACCCATCGAAGAGTCAATGTCATGAAAAAACGTGCATGTGTGGGTGTGGAGAGGGTTCTATATTTTAAAAGATTGAAGAAACGTAACAACCAAATGCAATTTGTAAATTTTGACAAGATTTTGGTTGGGAAAAAAGCTGTAAGAGATTTTTATTTGGTCTTGTTTTTTGGGTTTTTTTTAAATACAATTTATTTATTTATTTATTTATTTATTTTGGGCTGCATCGGATCTTGCTTGCTGTGCGTGGGCTTTCTCTAGTTGCAGCAAGCGGGGGCTACTCTTTTTTGCGGTACACAGACTTACTGCGGTGGTTTCTCTTGTTGCAGAGCACGAGCTCTAGGCGTGCAGGCTTCAGTAATTGTGGCGTGCAGGGCTCAATAGTTGTGGCTCGCGGGCTCTAGAGCGCAGGCGCTGTAGTTTGTGTCACATGGGCTTAGCTGCTCCACGGCATGTGAGATCTTCCCAGACCGAGGCTCGAACCCGTGTCCCCTGCATTGGCAGGCAGATTCTTATGCGTGGGCTTTCTCTAGTTGCAGCAAGCGGGGGCTACTCTTTTTTGCGGTACACAGACTTACTGCGGTGGTTTCTCTTGTTGCAGAGCACGAGCTCTAGGCGTGCAGGCTTCAGTAATTGTGGCGTGCAGGGCTCAATAGTTGTGGCTCGCGGGCTCTAGAGCGCAGGCGCTGTAGTTTGTGTCACATGGGCTTAGCTGCTCCACGGCATGTGAGATCTTCCCAGACCGAGGCTCGAACCCGTGTCCCCTGCATTGGCAGGCAGATTCTTAACCACTGCGCCACCAGGGAAGTCCCTGTTTTTTGCGGTTTTTTGGCCGTGCCGCAGAGCATGTGGGATCTTAGTTCCCCGACCAAGGATCAAACCCGCACCCCCTGCACTGGAAGCACAGAGTCTTAACTGTGGGACCGCTGGGGAAGTCCCTGTAAGAAATATTTTTAAGAAGCTGGGGCAATTTGAACATGGACTGAATGTTAGCTGATACTTGGGAATTATTACTGCTTTTCTTAGGTGCAATAATGGAACATTAGGGGCTTCCCTGGTGGCGCAGTGGTTGAGAATCCGCCT
>NW_020175787.1:319016-322831 GCF_003031525.2 Neophocaena asiaeorientalis asiaeorientalis
AAAAAAAAAAAAAAAAAAAAAATAATGGAACATTAGTCTGCTAGAAAAATATACTTTTAGAGGCCGAAGGCTGAATGAAGTTCTTGGAGGTGACATGACATGAGGTTTGCAAGTTATTTTCAAAATAGGAAAAAAAGAAAGATAATAGATAAAATTAACAATAGGCGAATCTAGGTGGTGGGTATATGTATGAACATTTTCTCTGTATGTTCGAAATTTTGAATAATAGCTGTTTAGAAAAAACGTAAAGGCAATTGTGTACAAATCCAATTTCCTCCTATATAAGAACTGTGCTAGCTGCTAAGAAGACGCTATATTCCCATCACATTATTGACACATTATTACATTGACAGTGGGCTCTTTCACAGCATGAGCACAAAATGTGTGTTGTAAGCCTCCTTGAAATTTCTCAGAAACTATCAAAAGTTTTGTTTTGATAAGAAAAAATTCCAGCTCCACCACTACAGGATGTGATTTTGAGCAAATTACTTAACTCCACTGTGCCTCAGTTTCCTCACCTGTAAAATGGGCATACTAATAGAACCTAAACCATTGGATTGTTAGGAGTATTGAATGAATCAGTATACATATGCCTGATGTAGAGACTAAGTGTGCAATAAATGTTAGGTAGTTCAGTGATAAATTCTTTTCTGCAAATCTGCTGCATCTGCATCTGGGACCCTGCCTGTACCCAGAGATTTGGAGCTGCTCAACAGAGCCAGAGGGGGCCTCCCCCTCCCACTCTGGATCATCCTGGGAGTCTCCTCCTGTGGTGTACCCATTAAGCTAGTCTAGGTTGAGATGCCTGTTCTCCCTTGGTCTGGGCACTCCAAGACCCAGAGGTGTGAGTTCCTGCCAGATCACCAGGGTGAGCCAGGAGGTGGAATCCCCCAGGACCTCTCCCATCCTGTTTTCCTCCTTAGTCCCAAAGTCCCTGAGAGGAAAGAGCCACCCCAGGTGGTAGGCAGTGCATGTCCAGCCCTATCTACCACCCCAGGATGGCCTGGCCATCCTTTCTGTACGGGGGCCCCCTGGACCCTAGCACACCTTGGCCACGAACAAGGGGTTGGAAAAGGCCCTCTTTGTGGGAAAGGAGCAGGCCTGGGCTACAGTCCTGTACCTGTTATGCCTGGCCTGGGCAAACCACTTACTTCACTTCTTTCACTCACTCATGCATTCAACAATTATTTATTGCACATCTACTTTGTGCCAGGTCCTTGGGCTACATAAATGAACAAAGCAGACAAGTATCCCTGCCCTTACGGAGTTTACATTCTAGTGGGAAACAAACAAGTAAGTTTGTTTATTAAAGAGTGATGGCAGGAACTTCCTTGGTGGCACAGTGGTTAAGACTCCATGCTCCCAGCGCAGGGGGACCGTGTTCGATCCCTGGTCAGGGAACTAGATCCCACATGCATGCCACAACTAAGAGTTCGCATGCCACAACTAAGGAGCTGGTGAGCCGCAACTAAGGAGCCCTCCGGCCGCTAAGACCTGGCACAACCAAATTAATTAATTAATTAATTTAAAAAAGAGTGATGGCAGACACTAATATATATAAAATGGATAACTAATGAGAACCTGCTGTATAGCACAGGGAACTCCACTTCGCTGTACAGTAGAGGCTAGCACAGCATTGTGAAACAACTGTACCCCAATAAAAAAAAAAAAGAGTGATGCCAGAGATCGGGAAAAGGAAAGGTATTACTGCAGCAGCAGGATAGGGGCAGGTTGTAGTACTTTATAGGGTGTTGGGCTGGGCCTCACTGACAAGGCGAGATTTGGGCACAGGCTTGAGGTGTTTAATCCAGCCCGTGTCTGGGTGAAGGATTCCCTGGACAGAAGGAACAGCCAGAACAAAGATCCCAGAGTGGGGATGCACCCGGCATGGCTGAAGGAACAACAAGGAGGCCAGTGTGGCTAGAGTGGCGCCACTAAGGTGGAACGTGACAGGACATGAGGTCAGCAAGTTCTGGGGTCAGATCCTGTGGCCATTGTCACAACCTTGGCTTTTACTCTGAGTAAAATCAAGAGCCATGGGAAGGCTTTGAGCAAAGGAGTGTCATTATCTGACTTGCAGTTTAAAAGGGTGGTTCAGGCTGTGTTGAAAATCAGTACAATAGGGGCAGATAATCCCCACTGCCTCATGGCCCTGCTGTGAAGGTCCAAGGAGAACTGGGGTGCGGAAACATTTTATACTGAGTATAGTACAGTGTTTCTGGGAGAAAGAAACTAGTTGCTTCACTCCTTCCCATCCTACTGAAGGGACAATTGAGTGAGGAGAGGATTTAATTTGCCCTAGGTCAGATGTTCTACAACCAATTTAGGATCTGGGAATCCTCTACTCTTCTCCCAGCTGCCGTGAGGCAGGTAGGTTAATAGCATGACCTTTGGACATGATCTCAGCTAGCACAGCTGAGGAGGACTGACCGAGCCTTCCCCTAGAATTCATTCATCCAACAAATATGTATCAAGCACCAGTTCTGTGCCTGTCACTAGGACACAGGGGCATTTGGAGACACCTGGCGATGGCTGAGCCCCAGTCTCACTCAGAGACCAGGCTACCAGTGGCTGAGGTTGGGCTTAGCGATCGGGGTCAATCTGTGGCTGGGGTCAGGTCACAGCTGAGGCTGGAGGCAGGGAGACCTGTCAGGAGGCTGTGGTGAAAAGTCAAGCTGGAGAGGCAGGCCTGTTGGAGGCTATAGCTAGGAGCATTGGAGGAAAGGTGACGAAGAATAAAAGTGTCAGGACGAGGTCCACAGGACTCAGGCATAACTGGATATGGATAGAGGGGTGAGACCAAGAGGCTTGGTGACCTTCTCTGCTTGGGTGATGGAGATGATGTCATTCACAGAAACAAGAAGTCCTCGGCACATCTGAGGAACAGAAAGCAGCACAGTGCGTCTGAGCCTAGTGAGCGAGGGGAAGGGTGGTTTCAGGTGATGTTGAGGGGACAGGCTGGGCTGCAGCTTAGGTATTATTCCAAGAACAATGGGAAGCTGGCAAAGGGTGTCAAGCAGGGAGGGGCTGGGGCTGGTTTATGTTTTTAGATGATGTGCGGCATATAGATTTACCAAGGGCGGGAGTGGAAGCCTGGAGATTAGTTAGGAGTAAAGTAGTTTAGGTGAGAGATGGCGGTGCAGACAAGGAAAAGTGGATGGGTTCGATAGCTGTTTTGAAAGTAGAAATGTCAGGACTTGCTGTGGGAGTGAGTTCAGAGACGGTGGCCGGGTTTAGAGCTATACAATGGATGGTGGCATTCGCTGGGGTGGAGAAGATGGGAAACACATTCTGGAATCGGTAGACCCTAGAGTTTGGTTCTGGCTGTATTCTGTGTGACACCCACGTGTTGACCTCAAGTAGATGATTGAAGGTCCCAGACTGAAACTTGAAGAAGAGTGAGCATACACCTTTGTAAATGACCAAATTACACGCAGCATTTTCAACCATGGGATCAGGGCTGAGCTCTGGGGACCCTCAATGTGTAGAGATCGGATGAGGAGCAGCTCTGAGCAGTGCAGAGGAGTGGTCAGGGATCAGAAGGAAAATGGGGAGAGGGTGTGATCACAGATCCCAATGAGGGAGTGAAGGAGTGTCAGCTGTGCCAAATATCACTGAGTGAAATGCCCACTGGTCTGGGCCACATGGAGGTCATGGGAGATCTTGACAAAAGCAGTTCTGAGAATTGGGTTGGGAGGTGATTGGGAGGGAAGAAGTGAAGCCAGCATGGGAGGGGGAGCAGAGAGGTGAGGGTAGCCCCTGGAAGAGAACACAGGTCACGGTGTTTGAACAGAACTTATTTGTCCAGATGAAAA
>NW_020175787.1:324042-334973 GCF_003031525.2 Neophocaena asiaeorientalis asiaeorientalis
ATGGAACAGCCTCAGAAGGGAGGGCAGGAGGGAGGGCGGGAGGGAGGGACTGATGATGCTGAGGACGAGGGGTTCTGCTGAGCTCCTGCACAGTGAGTCCCTGGTACTTCCACAGAGCCGCCCCTGTGTGGCTGACCAGCCTCCTCCCCAGGCAAGAGCGGTCCTGGAGTGCCTCTCTGTGAAGGTACCAGACCAACTCCCTGACGCCTCTCTTTTCCTGCTCTCCGGCTCTCAGACCTGCCTCCTCAGCCTGGCAGCTAATTTCCCAGTTGCTGCCACCAACAGCCCATCCACTGGGTTTGGGGAAAAAGTGAAGCTTTCTGAATCACACCAAGGCCTTGGCTCCTGACTTTCCTGACTTGGCGGATATCTGTCTCATTTCCAATTGAGTATAAATTATTCCTTGTGTTTTCTCATTTTATTGTCACAATAGCCCTGTGAGCCTCAGGGAGATTAAATGAGATGTACAAACTAGCCAAGTGCCAGCAAGTGGCAAACCCAGGATTTGGGCCCAGGTCTGAGCTGTCCGCAGAGCCCATTCTTTTAAGTACCTTGCCTCCCATAGAGCCCTTAACTCACTTTCACCAGTCTTAGTGAAGGCCATGCCGCCTACAGCCCCTATTCCCAAGGGGTTGGATTCAAAAGGCAGATAGGATTCCTTCCCAATCCTTGTGGGCAGTGTCTACCTTCATTACTCTCCAGGGAATCTTAATTATCAGTTCACAGTTCTGTCCTTCTCAGGAATGGTCCTTTTGGAGCGTTTCCTCACATCTCTGGCGCTCTGCTTACATGCCTCCAGAGCACAGAGCTCAGGACCTCCACAAGCAGCTCATTCTAGGCAGGATAGTGTGGCAGTCCAGAGTGTGGACTCCAGTTGGTTGAATCGCAACTCTGCTTCCTACTAGCATCCTGTGCCTCAGTTTCCTCATCTGTAACATCGTAGTAATAGTACCTACTTCCTAGTATGGTAATGAGGATGAAATAAGATGCTACGTTTAAGTTGCTTGGTAAGTGCTTAATAAATTTTAGCTACTGACACTGTCATTATTGCTATTTTTCCTGAGGTAGAGCTACAACTTGCTCTCTATGACTTCCACACTTTGGGCCTAGCCCTGTCCCTTGGAATTCTGCCCTCTTCCGTACTCCCTGCAGGTTATTCCTATTGTCCTGCATTTCTCAATTTTCATTTTCTCCTGACACCAATTTTTGTGTGTGTGCAAGCTCAGTCACTCATCATGCTAACATGATTTTCCTGAGATCATGATTTCTTCTTGACAGAGTCACTGGCTGTTTGCTAGGTAAGCTCAACGCTGTCAAACACTGAGGGGGGTGGGAGAACGGTAGCTTCAAGGTCTCTCTCCTCCTGCCCTCACAGGCCTTCTTGTTGGCTCCTGGGCTTCTGCATTCCCTGACTTTGGAATCCCAATCAGTGGGCCTAACTGACTGCATATCCTAAACATCTGTCAGGGCAGGATTATGTCAAGGTGAAGGGTACACACTCTGGAGCCAGACAGAGCCAAGTTCAAATCCAGAATCTTCTGCTTACCTGCTGTGTGATCTTGGCCAAGAAGCCTCCCTGAACCTCAGTTTCGTTACCTGCAAAATGAATTTTTAAATTTTTAATTTTTTTTGGCCACAACGCATGTCATGTGGGATCTTTTTTTTTTTTTTAATTTTATTTATTTTTGGCTGCACTGGGTCTTCATTGCTGTGCGTGGGCTTTCTCTAGTGGCGGCGAGCCGGGGCTACTCTCTGTTGTGGTGTGCAGGCTTTGCACTGTGGTGGCTTCTCTTGTTGCAGAGCACAGGCTCTAGGTGCACAGGCTTCAGTAGTTGTGGCTCACAGGCTCTAGGGCGCAGACTCAGTAGTTGTGGCGCATGGGCTTAGTTGCTTCACGGCATGTGGGATATTCCCGGACCAGGGATAGAACCCGTGTCCCCTGCAGTGGACGCATTTTTTTGTGTGTGTGCTGACAGATTCTCTTTTATTAGCCAAGTAGGACAAAGAACAGGTCACAATGTCACAGGAAGTCAGACAGACAGACAGACGGATACACGAGACAGAGTGTCATGCTGTACTACACAGGGGGCGGAGCAGGGGAGGGGCATTTGCGTCTTGTTTTTTCAACTAACAGAATAAATAAATACAGTACACAGTGGTTTTGCCACAGGCTGGCATAAACTCTAAGCACAAAAGGTCACAAAACAGCTGGTTTGGAAAGAAGTCTGTACAGCCCGCTGCTACAGAGTCAGGGTGGGGGCCCAGGCCCCTGGACCGTGCTCTGGGGAAGTGAGGAAGCAGGGAAATGGAGACCTCGAACAGGAGGGAGAAGAAAGGAATAAGGCCTTCCTGGAAGGAACAGTCAGAGCCTCTGGCTCTCAGCCTTGAAGTGACCGGGCTGACCTGGGAGAGACTTCAGCCTCAGTCTCAGGTGCAGTGGGCCCGCCCCAAGCTCATAGGAGATGCAGGGTACCGCTTACAAGTGCTCCCCTCTTGCTCTCTGGCTGCTTTCAGTCACTAAGGCTGGTCCCCTAAGGTACACTGAGATCTCCCCAGGGAAGGGGACCACATACACTTTCCTTACCTTCTCTGGGCTGGTGGAATTGGGTCAATTGAATGAGGAAGTATTGTCAAAGCTCTGAGGGAAGCTGGGCTGAGCCAGAGGTGGGCCTGGTTCTGACGTAACAGAACATGACTCCAGGGTGGACTTGCTCCTTGGGAAGTCAGGGGAGGCTTCCTGGAGGAGGTGGTAATGTCTAGAGCTATTGGATTCCAAGGTCCAGTGATAGTCATTTGCCTCCGGAGACAGGCAAAAAGCTTTATTCCCCATGCCTGGGCTAGTTGAGATTGCTTTCATTTCAGAAATAGAACTTCCTGGAGCTGATCCCAGAGGATAAACCAGAAATCCCTATTGTCTCCTAGAGTCTCTGCTACCTTCCCGTCTCCCTGCCCAAGTCTCTCCTCTGATCTCCTGTGGCTGTTGGATTCACCTTCCAAATCCCAGATACCTGATCCTGGCTCAACTGATCCCCCTGTTCAGAAACCCTCACCTGCCTGCCTTGGTCCCTGCCGCATCAAAGTGAGATCTTGGATTCAGGACCCTCAGCCCCACCTCTCGTGAAGCCAGCCACCAATTCCCCATCATCCACAAAGTCTCACTCCACTGCTTTGTTCAAACAGCTTTCCTGGCCCAAGCTACCATCCCCCTCACTTTTCTCCCATCCAAAGCCTTCTCCATCTGCCCCGGCCCAGATGAACTCCCCAAGGGTCATGGGATTAGCTGCTGGAGCACCAGGGAAGTCCCTATCTGCAAAATTTGACTGATAATAATCTTGCCTGATTTATAGGGTATTATGGGGACTGATTAAGATAATGTATACGAAACAGTACAGTGCCTACCTCAATAAACATTCGCGATTAATATCCTAGGGCTGTGCTGTCTAACAGGGCAGCCACTAGCCACATGTGGCAATTGAAGCCTTGAAACATGGCTAGTCTGAATTGAGATGTGCTGTTAAGTGTAAAACACACACCGGGTTTCAAAGATTTAGTAGAGAAAGAAAATGTGAAATATCTTGGTAATAATTTTCTATATCGATTATACATTGAAGTGAAAATATTTTGGATATATTGGGTTAGATAAAATGTATTATTACCATTAATGTCACTTTCTATAGTTTATTAATATAGCTACTAGAGAATTTGAAATTACATGTGGCTCGGTTTTGTGGTTTGCATATTTGTTTTGGACAGTGATAGTACAGTGGAGTATTATGCGGGGGGGTTGCTGGTGGTGGGTTTTTGGGTTTTGGGGTTTTTTTCAGTGTGAGAGAAGAGAAACAGTGTATTTGGTTTGGGGGCATTTGATTTTCAGTAGCTGCACCTGTCTCTTATAGGTGGTATTTGAGCTGCAAGTTTTCTTTATGTATTATAGAAATCCAGTCTTCTGTCTGTGAAGATGGGGAAATTAAAGCCCATAAGAAATGGGATATGCCTAGGGCCACAGAAGTTAATGGTGGCAGAACCCAGACACCTCCCCCCATCCCAGCAGGTGGCTTCCTAGCTGTACGATGCTGCCACCTGGTGGCCACCCATATATGACGGCTGCAAACTCAACAGCCACTGGGCTCCCTTCAGGAGGGGCACTCTGCTGCCATCTACTTCCCAGTCTTCTGAAAGGACAGGGAGGGTCCTCCTCTTCCTGCTCCTCAACCAGACTGTACTGAGCCCCAGCCTGACAAAGGTATGACAGCACAGTGACTGAGGAGGGCACGCTCCCCGGTTACAGACAAACGCAGGTTTGAATCTCTACTCTGACCCTTTCTAGCTATGTGCCCCTGGACAACTCACTTACTCTGACCCTCAGTTTCCCCATATGTAAAATGTGGATAACAGTACTTGCCTTAAAGCTACTGAATGAGATAATATCTGCAATTTGAGTCAACAAATATTTAGAGAACACAACTTAACGCACTGTTCCTGGTGCTGGGATACAGCAGTGACCTAAACAGACAAGTCTAGTGGTTCTCAAAGTGTGGTCTCCAGACCACTGACATCAGCACTACCTGGGGACTTGTTAGAAATAGAAATTCTCAGGCCTCCATCCCAGATCTACTGAATCTGATGCACGCTCAAGGTTGAGAACCACTGGACTCAAGAGGCACAGACTCCGGACTATCAGTTGGGGTTAAGTGTTATGAATGTGGCAGGTAAACAGCTTAAGAATGATGGCTAGAGGTGGGGCAGGGGGCAGAAACATTAACTGATCTGTGATGATCAAGGAAGGGCTGTTTGATAAGGTGACAAGTTCCAGCAAAGATCTGAAAGCAATTATCTAGAGGAAAGGGAATGTTCCCTTTTAGATGTTTATTTATAAAATAAGTCCATGTAATATACAGCATGGTGACTATAGTTAGGAACTGTAATCTCTATTCTGGTCAACCATACATCCACCTAAAAATTGAGACTGCTATTCATAATGAAAAAAGCAGCACTTTAGGGAACTGTCTCTGCCACACTAATTGATTCTGATGTAACTAGCCTTTGGGGGTCTGGCTTACACTTGTATGCCTCCAATGATTAGGAGATCCACTCTTCATGAAGCAGTTTTATTTCCTCTTAGCAGCTCTCTTTTAGAAAACTCTTCTTTATCTGATGCTTAAATCTCTCTACAACTCCTACCGACCCACTGGCCAAGTTCTACCACTTAAGAACTACAAGCAACAAGACTGCTTGCTCCCTCTTCGCCAAGACAGAACTTTACTTAAAGTCCCTTATACATCTTCTCTTTGGCCCACTTAAGGTCAGCAATGCTACCCTGAGACCACGTTTGGGGAAAGGTCTTCCAGATCCTTCATTAAGAGACTGAGAATGGCCTTGATAGTATTCTCCTGGGCAAAAGGGAGCCATGACACCATCACCCAGGTCAATGAAGTGAACCGGAAGAAGAAACAACTGGCAAGACCTCAAATATAGATGGTTTTCTCGAAAGAGGACTTGCTTTTCTACAAGCAGCCCAGACACTCCCACCTGGGACCACATTAGCTCTGAAATCTGAGGACTTCTGGCTTAATATGAAGGTCAAGTTCAGTTCCCTCACCTTGGGGCTATGGGTGGGGCTGAGGGCAGAGCCTAAACTTAATCTCTGGGCACTGACTCCAGTATGTGCCCAGAGGGCTACCCCAACTTTCTTTGCCTACAGCTCTCTGCTCCCTAACGCATTTCATCTTAATGTCCTTTTCTTTCTCATTTCTTTAACTCCCGTGAGAATAGAGCCCAAGAATGCATGTTTGTTTTAATGTATCCAGGATCTAGAAAAGTCTTCAACTATCTAATTGACTACAGAAGGCGAAGCCCATTCTTTCAATGATTCAGCAAACAAATCTTTATAGAGCCCCTACTTTTGCAGACTGGGCTGGCAGACACTGAACAAGACATACTCTCTGCCCTCTCAGAGCTCACAGATTAGTGGGGAAATAGGCTATTAGAACAGAGGGAGACTAGTGGTACCACGAGGAGAGTAAGGGTGTTGGGGGAACTGAGTGGAGAAGCATCTTGAGGGGCATCCAGGAAGATAACTTTGCGAGTGATGAAAAGCTGATTCCAACAGGTGAACAGAAGGTAGTGAGGCCAAGTTGGGGAGAGGAGATACTGAAGGAGCCAGGCTGGGAGGGGGAAGCATGAGCAAAAGACTGAAGGCATGGAGAATTGGAAAACTGAAAGGAACTAGGTTTGGCTTGGGCAGAGAGGGTGAAGGGTATGGCAGGGTTAGATAAAACACTGGAGAATCGTGGAGACTGGCTTCCAGACTGAAGAGTGGGGCAGCGATAAAACAGCAGGATGGTGACAGAATCCAATTAATTTTAGATCACACAGCTGCAGTGTGGCCTAGGGATAGGCAGGGACCTGGGGGAAGACAGGGAGACTTGGAGAGACTGTTGCAGGAGCTCAGGTAAGAGAAAGGAGCGAGAAGTAGGGACCATCTCCACGGCCCTGGTTGAGGCTGCACTTACAGCCAGCAGCTGGGCTTCCATGGTCTGCAGTCTCGGCGGGGGGCAACATCTCGAGTCCTGCCCTGTCCACCTCAGTGGCCAGGAGGCTGCTTACATTCCAACCTGGGCTGCGCCAATTAGCTCTCCTTGTAACTTGCAAACAAAACCTAGAAATGAACTGCTTTCAAAGACCCGGCTGACTGCATCCCTTGTTACCAGGAAACAGCAGGACAGGTTGCAAAGTCCCATCACAGGAAATAAAAAGAACGCTCCAGCAAGCGCCAGCATTTTCCCACCAGGATTCCAGCCAGCTGTCATTCATGCTGCTTGGCAGAACTGAACAGGCATGAGAATAGCGGCAGCTTCTTCAGCGCCAGGCACTGTGCTAAACGCTTTAATCTTATTTTTGTGATGCCCTATGAGGCTGCCCTTATCACAGGAATTTTCACTAAAGGGCTGAGGGGTTAAATAATTTGCCTGAGGTTAGAGTCCAAATCTGGGGAACTGGGATTTTCATCCTGGAATGCATACCTGAGGGTCTGTGCACCACGTCCTGCCTTAGAAACCAGAATGACAGTAGAAAAGTACCCTCATTTTTTTCCCCTATGTTTATTTTGGAATCCTTTAAGATTTACCAAAAAGTTGCAAAGGTATGGTGTTTCTGTATAACACTCATTTGGTTTCCTCATGTTAACATCTTACATTATAACAATACATTTGTCAAAACTAATGAGCATAGGTACATTACTACTAATTGGACTCCAGGTTAGATATTAGCTTTTATACTAACGCCTCTTCTGGTCCAGGATCCAATGCATTACATATCTCCTTCAGCTCCTTTGGTCTTTTTTTTAAAAATAAATTTATTTACTTATTTTTGGCTGCATTGGGTCTTTGTTGCTGTGCGCGGGCTGTCTAATTGCGACGAGCGGGGGCTACTCTTCGTTGTGGTGCACGGGCTTCTCATTGCAGTGGCTTCCCTTGTTGTGGAGCACAGGCTCTAGGTGCGCGGGCTTCAGTAGGTGTGGCTCGCGGGCTCTAGAGCGCAGGCTCAGTAGTTGTGGCGCACGGGCTTAGCTGCTCCTTGGAATGTGGGATCTTCCTGGACCAGGGATCGAACCCGTGTCCCCTGCATTGGCAGGTGGATTCTTAACCACTGTGCCACCAGGGAAGTCCCTCCTCTGGTCTTAAGTCCTTGTTTTTCATAACTTTTGACCATTTAAATGTTGATAACGCTGTAGAATGTCCTCTAACTGGACTATGGGTTTTCAGAGAGAATTCAGAGGTGAAGTGCTCATCTTGTCAAATCAGAGTACTATCAACATGATGTACCAGAAGTGTTAAGCAACCTTAATAGTTTGGTTAAGGTCTCTCCAGAACAAAGTTAACATCTTCCCTCTTCCATGTTCGTGAGTCACTAAGTCTAGCCCACAGTAAGTTCCACTTACTGGAAGGGGGAGCATCTACTTTTATTTAGAATCCTTTTTAAGATTTATGGCTTAATTTATTCCAATCACCTGCAACAGCATGGACTCATTTTATACTTTGGGTTGTAATCACTCATTTTTAAGATGAAGAAACAAAGAGACTCAAAAAAGATGGCTTGTCCATCACACAGGGTAAGTTGGTAGGAGCCATGGCAAGACCCACCTCTCCAAGGTTCTTCCAAGTTGGAAGAGAACTGTGAAGAGATCTGTGTATCAAGGTAATGGAACGTTAATCATCAATAAAAAGGAATGAAGTTCTGAACCATGCTGTGATGAACCCTGAAAACATGATGCCATTGTCTTGCCTTGGGGTAGCAGTCACTATCACACAGCGCTATGCTAAGCCTCTGCAGAACACTCAGTACCATCTGGTGCCACTGGGTCCTCGGAGCTGGATGCATGCTTCCGGAAAGCAGAAACTTTCTTTTTCATCACCGACGAAAATAGGGCTTGGTGTGTATTTGTGGGTGACCGAATCTTTATGTACTTTATGTACTGATGTGGAACAACCTCCAAGATCTGCCAAGTGAGAAAAAGCAAGATGCAAGAGTGCGATCCCTTTTTTGCACAGAAGGTGTGGGGGGCGAGTACACACCCACACGTGTTTATATATGGCTGTCGGGAAGGCTCTTCTGCTCAGGCTACATACACTTAGCTCAACAGTTTCCACTCCACTCCCGCTCTTTAAGAACTGGTCCACTTTTGGAATCAACACCTTCACTTTCAAAACAAGGTCTTCAAGGCCTTGGTCGGCTTTAGATGACTGAGGTAACTTAACACCACAACAAGCAGTGTAGAAAAGACCCAACCGCAGCCACCATTATCTCACCTTTCCTTAGGCTCCTCCTCCCAGGAAACCAGTTCACAGAACACAGGCTCACCCTGTCCCATGGTAGGGGCTGAATCAGTACCTCTTGTGCTCCTCTTTGACAGGCTAGATACATTCTCTGAAGCAATGTATCTATTAAATGGCTGTTGGTTTATCAACGCACCCATGACCTCAAGACAGTCCCACACCCTGGTTAAATACAGGAGGAAGGAATCAAAGTATCCCCAAGGGTGGCCCCTACACAAAGGAGAAAAGACTAGAGTCGAAAAGAACTTACATCAAAAGGCAATTTATTAACAGAGAACAATAACCTGAGGAGTCCTGTTCACAGACGGCGACCACGGCGACCCCCCTTCCTGCGGGTGCTGTCGGAGGGGATGGGGGTGACATCCTCTGTGGGGAGGAAGAGAAAACATCATTGCCTGGAGCTTGATGGGAAGGGGTCCAGGCCTCCCTGGGCCAATTGGTCTAACGGATCAGCAGTGGATCCTGCTGCTTCACAAGTTAAGTCCTCAGTATTTAACAGATCGATGTGGAGCTGCCCCATCTGCTGCTTCCTCAAAATTTCTGATGTGGTTTGAACTCAGCTTACCAGAAGGGGAAACTGAGGCTCGGAGTGGGTCACTTGCACAGGATGTCAGAGGCAGGTGATAAATCCAGGTTTCTGACACCTAGCACACTGACTCTAGTGGGACATCCTCATAAACTGAAGAATATCTCCTTTTTAATAGCTAAGAGGTTGCAAATGTTCTGAAAAAATCTTGAGAGGGCTAGACCATTAGACTGAGGGATCAGTATACGTTGCCACAGAAACAATAGGGAAGGGCTAACATCTCCTTCCTAAGAGCTATAAGTGGCCAGATCAGACATGAGGGTATAAATACTACACAAGTGTAGAGAACTGCTGTGATTCTCAACCATGGGAGCTACTGACCCCTCCATACTCTTGTCACAATGCCTGGCCTGCCCTACTGATACTGAGTAGTCAATGATCACACAGGAGACACCCCCCCAAAATACCAATAGCAACCCTCATGAGAACACTGGAAAGGACAATTCATCTCCTGTCAGTTCCACCAGTCACCATCAGGCACAGAAGTTCAGAAATGAGACGGCGCTGTCCCAATGCAGGACATTCACATCAAGGCAACAAGGGTGTTCAGGGAGAGAGTTTATGTCACATGGTGCCTCTTGTACTCCCTATTAACAAACCTAACTGCCAAAAGTTACCAGACTAGGCCCTGTATCCACTGAGCAGACCACATGCTTTCCGGGGTCAGTGCTTCAAAGCAAATCCAAGCATAAGCCAAAGAGGGGCACTCACCAATCCGCCCAATCTTCATTCCTGAGCGGGCGAGGGCTCTAAGGGCTGACTGGGCCCCTGGTCCAGGAGTCTTGGTCCTAGGATATGAATATCCAAATTAAGAAAAGCCTTTGGCCAAGTCATTAGAAGATCCCACGACCCTCTAGTTCAGGGCTCTACAAACTTTCTTTCTGCAAAGGGCCAGACCGTAAATACTTCAGGCTTACTATGCCACTTACTTTTTGTCACACACTCCCCCCAGCACCATGGGTCACAGTTTCTATCCTGCTCTGCCTGTACCTTGTTTAAGGAAGTGCCCCTTTTGGTCACATGCTGTGATTCTAAGTGTTTCTGGTGATCTGTCCTTTTCCATCCTCCCAAGACCACGACACTATCATCGGTCCAGTGGACCACTTTAACAACTTCCTATCTGGTCTGTTCCCAACACAGCAGTCATCTTAAAATACAAATAACAGGGCTTCCCGGGTGGCGCAGTGGTTGAGAGTCCAAGTGATCTGTCCTTTTCCATCCTCCCAAGACCACGACACTATCATCGGTCCAGTGGACCACTTTAACAACTTCCTATCTGGTCTGTTCCCAACACAGCAGTCATCTTAAAATACAAATAACAGGGCTTCCCGGGTGGCGCAGTGGTTGAGAGTCCCCCTGCCGATGCAGGGGACACGGGTTCGTGCCCCGGTCCGGGAAGATCCCACGTGCCGCGGAGCGGCTGGGCCCGTGAGCCATGGCCGCTGAGCCTGTGCGTCCGGAGCCTGTGCTCCGCAACGGGAGAGGCCACAACAGTGAGAGGCCCGCGTACC
>NW_020175787.1:339323-366810 GCF_003031525.2 Neophocaena asiaeorientalis asiaeorientalis
CCAAAAAAGGGGGGGGCCCCCGTACTCCCAAAAAAAAAAAAAAAAAAAAAAAAGACAAATAACAACAATAAAATAAATATCATACAACCCAGCCTCAACAGGTCATTACTGTTAACAAGTTTTCATGCCCCCCCGCCCCCAGCCCAAGTCCAAATCTTAACCAGGTTCTTCAAGACCCAGCAGGACCTCACCCGCTCCTATCTTACCACACCTCATGCCACTCTTGTCCACAGATGTGCCAAGCTCATTTCCACCCCAAGACCTTTTCCTTCCAGTCGTTCCTGGCTGGAATACTCTCCCCTGTCCTTCCTTCACTGGACTGACTTCTAACCACAACATTAGGTCTTAGTTTAAACTTTATTACCAACCCATCCTTGACACATTTTTGCTTCCCAGCACTTGCTGCAAAAAGAAACCACATGCTCCCCTGCTCTATGCTGCTTAAAGCCTGACTCTCCACCAGCCTAAGAGCCACGTAAGAGGATGGAGACCGTATCTATTGTCCCCCATCACTCTCTTCTAGTACTTCGAACACAGTACCTCGTATGCTCTGAGTGCTCAATTAACACAGTAAGTTGGCGCAGGGGAGGGTGCAGGAAGCAGTTACAGGCATATCTCATTTTACTGTACTTCACAGATCATGCCTTTTTTAAAAAAACAAATTGAAGGCTTATGGCAACCCTTCATTGTCAGATGGTTAGAAATTTTTTTTAGTTGCAAATTATTTTTAACTTACGGTTATGTACACTGTTTTTTTTTTTTTAAATGCTACTACACACTCAGTAGGCTACATACAGTGTAAATGTAACTTTTATACATGCTGGGATAACAAAAAATTCACGTGACTTGCTTTACTGATATATTTGCTTTAACACAGTGGCCTGGAACCAAACCCACAGCATCTTTGATGTATGCCTGTATTAATTATGTACACACCTAGGATGTCTTGCCCAAGCCCAGTGACCTCACTGCCCAGCCCCAGCCTTACCTATTTCCTCCTGTGGCCCGGAGTTTGATGTGGAGGGCAGTGATGCCCAGCTCCTTGCACCTCTGGGCTACATCCTGGGCAGCCAACATGGCAGCATATGGAGATGACTCATCTCGGTCAGCCTTCACCTTCATCCCACCAGTTACACGGCAGATGGTTTCCCTGGGGACAAATGCACAGGGTCCTTTCTTTCCTACCCAACAAGGATTCAGAGTGCATACCACATCCTAATGAATAAAAAGCACTACTACTCAGGTTGGGCAGAGAATGAAAGTCAATTGAACATGCATCCTGATCTGACAAGACTGCCATGGGCTCTGCCTTGATGGGGTTCAGATCCTAGATAACTAAGCTCTGTATCGACGATTTACATGTACTTTTACATTTAATCCTCCTATTACTCCATGAGTAATTCCTCCTCATGTTACATATGAGGTCCCCATGCTGTAAGCCCATAAGGGCACAAAATGTCTCCTTCTCTCTCAGAACTCCAGTACCTAGGAGATCGCACCATCTGTGGACTCATCAACCAAGAACATATCCTTATTTGAACATTTTACAACAATTATTTCAAGAGATCCCCTTAAACTGCCACCCAGTTCCAGGGTCGTTTCTAACCCCAACCCTTGTTAATTGGGTCCTGGGCCTCGCCACGTAGGTACTCACTTGCCAGAAAGATCGGTGACATGGACGAAAGTGTCATTGAAGGATGCAAAAATGTGGCACACACCAAATACATTTTCTCCTTCGGCCACCTGAGGACCAAGGCTGATGACCTGTTCTTCTTTCTTTTCTTTCCCCTTGCGAGGTGCCATTTCTTAAGGAAAGAAAAAAAAATCCCAGTGTTAACGACAGAAAACCCCAAGGTTTACTTCTCTGGGAATAACTGCTCCCCCGAGAAAGGTGCGCGGGACACGCCGGCACCTGCTCTCCCGCCCCACGCCGCGAACACGCCAGCGCTCAGGATTTCCAGGTGTCGCTTGCTGGAGGCTAACCCTGCCCTGCACCTCCCAGCCCACCGTGCCAAGACTTGAACGTCCCTCGTCTCGGCCTGCAGCGGCAATAGGCGCACGGTAGATGCTCAACAAACACTGATGTTAGGAGAAATTAAGCCTTCCCCTAATTTCTGGCTTTGAGAAACCTGCCCTGAGCGCCCAGAAATTAAAACGTGCCCGACTTAGCAGTCACTCAGATTTAGGAAACACCTAACGAAGGGCCTTTTTCTGCATTCCCCTCTGGAATCCTCACTACATCCCCACGGAATTCGCACGACTATTCCTACTTTCCAGATCGAAAACAAACTAGAAATCAGGGGACCGGCCTGCGACCGCCTACGTAAAAGCTGGTGGGGTAATGGTGGGAGATCACAACAGACTAAATTTCCCGCTCCTTTCCCAATCAACCATGCTGTGCTGCCTTTTCAGCGCAAGTGTGGTCGTGGCGCGGGGCCTATGCCTTCGAGGCTAGACCCGAACTCACCCCTGCTTTACCGGCTTTTCCCTGAAGCAAGACCGCTGCCTCCCGAGACGGGACGCGAACCAGAGTCTGGGTCGGCCCGCCGAGCTCCTCTCGCCCGGCACTTGGTTTGCCTTCCACGGAAAGACCCCAGCCCCACGCCCCGGCCCCGGCGGGTCCCCGTGCCGCAGGATGCCACCCGATTTTCCTCGCCCAGGGTTCCTACCTACTCGTCTTATTCAGAATCAGCCACCAGAAAGAAAGAGAGGGAGAGGGCGGGGCGACGGGTCACGCACGTGTCCCCGGAAGTGTACGTCTGCGGTCACGGGGCGAGGCCGGCTCCCGGAAGACGCCGATTTTAGCGTTTCCAAGGAGATTAAAACGCCCTCGAGAATACAGCTTACTTAAAGGAGCGCCTAAGGAGGTAAGAGGCTGGGTGTCTTGGCGAGCGGGTCTGCTTCTAAGACTGCACGAAGCAGCCACACACGGTGGAAGGCCTGTGTCCTAAGATGGCGGCGACCGCGGCTAGACAGACTTCCCTGACCTTGAGCCTGGTCAGCCTGGGGGCGGCAGCGCCCCTCGTGGTGTGGAGGTGAACAACAACAACGAAACCACGGTGATCGTAGACTTTCAACTTCTGTGTACTTGGCAAAATAAGAATAAATTATTCAATACTTAGCATTGTATACCAGCCTGGGATAAGCGATTCATATGCATTGCCTCATTTAATCCTCACCACATTATCAAATAGATACTGTTTTGACTTCCCTTTTAAAGAAAGCGATTTTATTTTATTTTTTAAAGTTTTATTGGAGTATAGTTGATTTACAATGTTGTGTTAGTTTCAGGTGTACAGCAAAGTCATTCTGTTATACATATACATATACTCATTCTTTTTCAGATTCTTTTCTCATATAGGTTATCACAGAATACTGAGCTCCCTGTGCCATACAGTAGACCTGTGTTGCTTATCCATCTTATATATAGTAGTGTGTGTATGTTAATCCCAAACTCCTGATTTATCCCTACTCCACCACGTTTCCCCTTTGGTAACCATAAGTTTGTTTTCGATGTCTGTAAGTCTGTTTCTGTTTTGTAAATAAGTTCATTTGTATCATTTTTTAAAAAAATACTTTCCACATATGAGTGATAGCATATGATATTTGTCTTTCTCTGTATGACTTACTTCACTTAGTATGATAATCTCTAGGTCATCCACGTTGATGCAAATGGAATTATTTCGTTCTTTTTTTATGGCTGAGTAACACTCCATTGTATGCACGTACCACTTCTTCTTTATCCATTCCTCTGTCGAAGGTGGCTTCCATGTCTTGGTTATTGTAAATAGTGCTGCTATGAACATAGGGGTTCAGGTATCTTTTCAAATTATGGTCTTCTCCAGATATATATGCCCAGGAGTGGGATTGCTGGATCATATGAAAATAACCTTAAAATATTTTCCCCTGATAGTATAAAAAAAAAAATCCATGCTCATTATAAACAATCCACACAATACAGAAAAGTATATAGCAAAAAAGTAAAAATCATCTCTAAATTTTTTCTTCTAGAGATACCACTATTATTAAATTGGAGCATCATTCCAGAAATAAATTTCTATACTTATATCTATACGTATATTTTTAGTATGTAATATACAATCTCATGTAAATGAAATTGTATTCTATATGCCATTTGGTAACTCTTTTTCTCACTCAACATTGTGGACATCCTCCCGTAACAACTAATAGAGATTTACAATACTTTTTTTACAGATATTTCAAATTTCATTTATTATTTTGAATATTACATGTATTCACACAAATTAAAAATTGCAGTTATCAAAAAGTATGTTTTAAAAAACCCTACTCCAAAAAAACAAAAAAAACCCCAAAAACCCTACTCCTGTCATTTCCGTCCCCAGCAACTCAATCCTCTTCTTTGCAAGCAACCAGGAATACCTGTATTGCATTACTTTTTATTACTATATGATATTCCTCTCTATAGCTGTACCATTGTTTATTTAGTCAGTTCTCTATTGTAGGACATTTAAGTTATTTCCAGAATTTTCAAATGTAAACAAAAGTGTCAGCAACACACTTGTGATATTCCTTCCTTGGGTAAACTACCAGCAGTCAAAAGGAACATATATTTTAAGTTTTGATATTTGTTGCTAAACTGCCCTCCAGAAAGTTGATATCAATTTTCACTTCTGCTAAACTGAGAAACTAAATCTGTCTCCTTGCTGTATTGTATTTATTCCATAATTAACAAGGTCAGACACCTCTTTATGGATTGTTTTGCGCATTTGCGTCTCTCTTGTGAATTGTCTGTTTATATTCTTTGAAAGAAAAACCTTTTTTGTTCTCGATCACTGAGTTCCCCAGTGAAGGAGGTTTGTTAGCTGAGTCTGGAGCAGTGTGGAGTAAGTTCCTGCTTTGGATTAGAGGAGTCTTCTTTGACAGCCCTTTCTCTCATGTCCCATGTTTAATCTACCAGGAAATCCTGTTGGATCTACTTTCAGAATATAACCAAATTTTGAGCATTTCCTTCTCTCCCAACTAATGCCACCTTGGTCTCAGGTACCAGTTATCTTTCACCTCTTAACTGTGACCCCTGCTTCTACTTTAGTCCCTCATGCCACCACCATTGAGAGACTATCCTCCACAGAGCATCCATACTGATCCTATTAAAACATGAGTCAGATTCTGTCAGGCCTCTGCTCAAAACCCTCCAAATGGCTTCAGTCAAAGCAAAAGCCAAAATCCTTACAATGACCTAAAGGCCTATATAATCTGCCCCCACCACCCGTTTTCTCTCATCATTACATCCCCGTGTCACCCACCCGTCTCCCCTCACTAACTCTACTCCAGTCATACCAGCCTCCTTGCTCTTCCTAGAATATGTCAGTGGTGTTTCCACCTTTGGGCCTTTGCACATGCTGTTCCCTCTTCCAGTAATAATCTTCCCTTAGATTATCGCTAATAATGGAAAGGCTTGCTCCCTTTCCTCCTTCATGCCTCTGCTCAAATATCTCCTCAACAAGGCTACCCTGCCCTCTCCATTTAATTCTGCACCTGCCCCACCCCTTTCCTCAGACCCCTATACCCTTTACCTTGCTTGACTTCTTCTTCTTTCATAGTACTGGTCATCTTCTAACATAATAGGACATTTACTTAGGTACTAAGCCTGCCTTTCCTGCCAGAATGTAAACTCCAAGTTGGTAGGGATATTTATCTATTCCGGTCATTGATGTATCCCAAGTATCTAGAACAGTGCCAGATACCTACTAGGTGATCAGTAAGTATTTACTGAATGAATGAATCACCTATGAGGGGTGGTGGTAGATATGTTTCCTGTGCTCACAGTACTGATAGCGCATAGGTTTGGGTGGGATGGGAAAAACAGACAAGGCAACTGCGAAGTAAGAGCCCGCAGAAAGTGGTTCCTGCAATTCCTCCAGCCTGATCTCCCATCCCTCCTCCCTCACATACAATGCCTCAGCTGTTTTTGTTTGTTTGTTTATTTGTTTGTTTTTGCAGTACTCGGGCCTCTCACTGTTGGGGCCTCTCCCCTTGCGGAGCACAGGCTCCGGACGCGCAGGCTCAGCGGCCATGGCTCACGGGCCCAGCCGCTCCGCGGCATGTGGGATCCTCCCGGACCGGGACACAAACACGTGTCCCCTGCACCACCAGGGAAGCCCCCCCAGCTGTTTTTAATTCCTTCAGCTCTCCAAGTGCCTTCCCACCCCAGGACCTTTGTGTATACATGTTCCCCACCCAGACCATTCGTTTTGCCTTTGTTTAGGTAATTCCTACCCAGTTTTCAAGTCTTAGCTTTGTGCCATTATTATTGTATCTCAGAGCTTGGCACTGAGTAAGTGCCCAATGAAGACATAAGTTTCAATATACATTTAAAAAAAAATTAACTCCAGAGTCACCATGAGCTGGGGTGGCGAGGCCAAGGGTGGAGTAAATTTGGGGGGGTAGGTGGAGATTAGGTGTTCAGTCTTAGGCCTGAGTTTGAGATGTCTATTGTATATCTAAGTGGAGGTGTCAACGAGGTTTTGGGGGTAGATGAGTTTGGAATTGAGGAGAGGGTCTCGGCTGGAGGTGTAAATTTGGGAGTCTTCAGCATCTAGATGGTATGAGACTGCTTGTGACCACCCAGGGGCTGAGTGCAGATAGAGAAGAGGTACAAGGACAGAGCTTTAAAGCGTGGGGACAAGAAGGAGATAGCCAAGGAGAAAGCAGCGGGGAGCAGTGAGATGGGAGGAAATCCAAGAGAGGGGGTATCCGGGAAGCCGGGTGAAGAAAGGGAATCAAGGAGAAGGGAGCAGCCAGCTGTGTCCACATGCTGAGAGGTAAAGTAAGATAAGGGCTGAGAATGACCGCTTATGTAGCACCTTGGAGGCCACTGGGGACCTTGGCAAGAGGTCAAGGTGTGTGTGGCAGGGGTCGGGGGAGGGGAGTGCAAAAGCTTGAATGGAGCAGATTCAAGAGAGGAAGGGAGGTATAGACAGCACTTGAGTTTTGCTGCAAAGGTGTGCAAAAGGGCAGAAGAATGAGGAAGCAGGATCAAGAGGCTCTTTTCTGTTTTAAGATTGCATCAGTAACAGATATTTGTATACCAATGGGAATGGTCTAGTAGAGACTGAAAAAAGTTGATGATGGTGCCATGTCCTTGAGCAGGAAGAGGTGACCCACTCTAGTGCACAGATGGAGGTAGCAGCTTTAGATAGGAGCGTGGATAGCACATCTGTGCAAACGGGGAGTAGGGAGATGCTGGAGGGTAAGCACACTTGGGAGTGGGAGCTTGAGAACGTTCTCGTCAGGGAAGTAGGAGGCGAACAGCTGTGAGGCTGGGGGTGGGTGGATATTGAAGATTGAAGGTGGAGAGAAGGTTTGAAACCTCACCAAGAGCTAGGGGACTAGGGGGTGATTCCAGGGCAGCATTAAGGGTCCACTGGACGTTTTCTCCAGCCATATTCTGCTGCATGGACGCAGGCATGGAGTAGGCAGAGGGCTGGATTTAACCAGGGTTGTGGTTTTTGCCAAGAGAAGACAATTTGAGAGAAGAGCAGGGGATTGGAGGCTGAATGTACAGGAATGATTATCGCCACTGAGCAGGGGTAATTGGGGTAGTGAGAGCATCAAGGGGGTGAGGGGGAGCAGAAAGGTGGTGGGAACAATGGATTCGAGGTCCCATTGGGGTAAGGGATGGCTGAAGTCCAGGTACCAGCTGATACTTTGAGCTGGCGATCAGGGACAGGGGGCGTGAGATTGAGATAATGGTTTGGGGAGGAGTTTCAGACCATGGCAGTGAGTGGCTGACATGGGCGGGGGGAGGGGGGGACAAGATCAATAGGAACAGGTCAATGGACCAGAGGCCAAGGCGATGGCAGCAGCATCTCTGTGAATATTGGAATGACCAAGAGCTACAACAGGAACAAACTGATTGAGAGTGACACTGAGGCCAGGGGCAAGCCCTCAAAGACGGGAGGCTGTGCCCCAGAGGCTGGTAGACATCTGCTCCCAGGGGAAGGCATGGGTGCTGCAGGGTGGAGACGAGATTCAAAACGGGCATCCTTTAGGGAGGTGGGAACACAGACAGCCTGAAAGGGACAGTGAGGGGCAAGGAGGACAACTGCCTGTGGTTTCTCCCTCCACTCTCCCCCTTTTTTCTCCTGTCCATGGGCTATGGAAGAGAAAGGAGAAGCCACTGGGAGGTCTGCAGGGGAACGCAGCATCCTCATGGGAGAGCGGGTTTCCTACGGCGAGACGGAAGCGTTCAGAGAAAAGACTGGGAGAGAGGAGGTTCCACTGCAGGTGTTCTGGAATTCCTGAGGGCATCCGAAGGCCTTAAGGCGTTGAGGAGGAGTCTGACGGCGAACTGGGGGAGGGTCTGCCCAGGGCCCATAGGGACCGGAGTGCAGGAGACAAGGGAGGCCCTAGGTGTGGCGTGGAGGAGAGATGCAGTGTGAGATCAGTGACCTGACACCGAAGTTGCTCCGTGAATAGTGGTAGCAACAATAGCCCTCACATTGAACCCTTACGACAGACCAGAGCCCGTACTGAGTTGCGTATATCCTCTCATTGAATTCTCTCGATAACCCTGTAAGACAGAAATTTTTATCCCCCTCATTTTACAGCTAAGGAAACAAGCAGCCAACAGCCATCAGCAGTGGTGCCAGGATCGGAGCCCAGACAATCTGACTCCAGAGCCCCAGTACTTTTAATCTCGGATCCAGGCATTTTTTACGTATTTGTTGAGTGGATGAAGGGAGAACAGAGAATTGGCCTTGAGAAATCCAGACCCTTTCCTGCACCCTCAAGGACAGCCTGGAAGGCCCCATACTTCCCATTCTTAGCAACAACTCATATTTTAATTTGCCCATGGGCTTCATCCCTTGGAAGGAAGTTCTGCATGAGCGCACAAGGGGAGAGTGGGGAGAAGAAACTGTGGCCCAGAGAGGGTGAGTTAGCTCACCAGAGAAACATAGCCAGAGGTCAGAGACTAACGGCAGCTTAGTGGGTTCTGGGGCTTGAAGATGGGGCCCAGCCTGAAGAAGCACCCTGAATCCTTCCTGAAACCCCTCAGTTTCCATCTTCCACAGGCTGTGACCCGCCTGCTTCAGATTTTTTTTTTTTTTGCCACACTGCAGGGCTTGTGGAATTTTAGTTCCCCAATCAGGGATTGAACCCAGGCCTTCTGCAGTGACAGCCCAGAGTCCTAACCACTGGACCACCAGGGGATTCCCCTGCTTCGGATTTTTACAGAACTCACCCGCAGTCTGAGCTTATGGGCCCCAGACTCTCTCAGCACTTAGCATGCAGAGGGGAGCGTTACAGGGTCTGCTATCAATGTCTTTGTCTAAGGAGGAATGGGGGCAAGAAACACAGTGTGTGGATCTAGTTTAGCAACATGGGGTGAGGAGGCCCATGGGGCAACCGAGGGCAGATTTAGCTTGGTCAGGGGCCTCTAGGCAGGTGCCATTCAAGTAGAGGTGCAGAGTGGTAGTAGTGGTCAGCCAGGACAGGGAGAAGAGGGTGGGGAGAACCCCCAGGCTGAGATAAGAGGAAAACTTGGATTATTCAGGATCTTTTGTGGGAAGGTTCTGTATGGCTGGAGGGGAAGGAATGGTGGGAGGTGAGCTCCAAGACTGGGGAGGTGGGCCTTCAGCGGTTCAGGGTTAGGACTTTATGCAGTTGGGGAGAGGCCGAGGGCCCTGATGGGCAGCGCCTCTGTTTCTAGGCCTGCTTCTGCCTGGTGAGGACGGTCAGGGCAGGGTCCCAGGGAGCTGCCCCACCCACCCTGAGGAGTGGAAGGGAGGGCTGGAATGCCGGCTCTCGCCTAGGTGCCCGCTAGATGGCGCCGGATCACCACGCTCCTGGGGGAAGGACAGGCCTTGGCTGGGGCTGGTATACTGGGGTGAGGAGGGCCGGGGAGTTAGCTTTGTAGTTTCTGAGCCCCAAGGTTGGTTAGGGAATGTAAGTGTAAGTGAGTGAGTGTGTGTGTGTAAATCTTCGCTTCTTCCAGGACGTCCACCTGGGACGTGGTTGTGATGTGGCCTTGGTGTACATTCTCCCTTAGTGCCTCATCACACCCCCAGGAGCTCAGATTATTATACTCATTTTCCAGAGTGGGAAGCTGGGGCAGAAGAAGGTTGGGGATGAGCCCAAGGTCGCTCGGCTGGTGCAGAGTGGAGTAAGTGGACAGAGATCGCCACCAGGCCTCCTAGGACGGATCTGGGCCCCTGTGCTCTTTGCCACGTGGCAGGACCTGTTCTGAGTCACCCCAAATGGAAGAACAGGACCCAATGGGCTGGTGGTACCAGGTTACGGATCCTGGACATTTATCCATTTAGCATATTTGTTGAGCACCTACTATGTGCCGGGCACCGTGCTAGGCATTGGTGAGTGATAAAGCAATGAGTAGTGTAGACATGAAGGTACAGTCTAGTGGGGGAGACAGCCAGACATCATACCAGTAAGCCAGCCGATAACATTACAGATTATGGTAAGTGCTATGGAAACAGGCGGACCCGAGAAGGTTACAAGGTGGGCTCACACTTAGAGGGGCAGGGACAGGACTTTGGGTGTGAGAAGGTGCAGACATGAGGCCTGCAGAAGAAACAGCATTCGAGCAGAGGCGAAAGCCAGTGCAAAAGCTGCCAAGGTGGAAAAGAGCTGACGGACCGCATGGAGGTGGGGGGCTGGCGAGGAGAGGGAAGAGAAGTGAGATCATCCAGAAGGCCGGGAGCCTGGCGAATGAGGAGTGTGTGTTATAACCTACATACCATGAGAAGGGAGAGGAGCTTTAAGCAGGGCACGGCAGGCATGTTGTGATTTGTGTATTTCAAAGTCCACTCTGACTTTGTTTAGAGATTCAGGTGAAGGTGATCACGCAGGTGAGAGACGTTGATGGCTCGGAGCACGATGGCAGCTGTGAAGGTGAAGGACGATATCTAGATCTGAGAGCGACTTTGGAGGTAGAATTGGTAGGATTTTCAGATGGATTGGATGCAGGAGTGAGGATGATTCCAGGTACCAAGCTTGAGCAATGGGTGGACAGGGGGTCCATTTCCCAAGGTGGGAGAGCCTGGGGAGGTCGTGACGTGGGTGGAGGGAGGGAACCAAGCTCAGGCCCTGTTATTTTTGAAGCCACCAATGTGACATCCTAGTAGAAAGATGGGGCAGGCAGTTGGGGCTCGTTGGAAAGGTCGAAAGCTGCTGATGTAACTTCAGGAGCCTCTGGATTGTATTTAATATCAAGGGATTGGATGAGCTCACTGAGCCCAAAGTCCAGGCAGCTCAGTAACGGGAGGTAGTGAGGGTCCCATTGCTGCAGGTGTGCAGGGGAGCCGGGCTGATGTCTCTCATGACTGCTAGAGAGCAGGGGGGGCCTCTCTGAGGGAGGTGCAAGGAAATGGCCTCTGAAGATACGAGAGACCAGGACTCCGGGTGGCCCTGAGGCCACGTGGAGGAGCTGGACATGCCGACTCTGCCTCTTTGCCTGGTGAGATCTTCCTTCCCAGTAGCACTTCCCCCACTGCCATCTGGCAGGGCCCAGAGACACAGACCCTGGGGTGGGACTGGGGGGAGGGCAGCCTCTGGGATGGGGCTGTAATTTCAGCTGGGAGCAGGGCTCCTGAGTTTCAGTGCCACCTGGTGTGAGGTTCCTCTTTCTAGCACCTCCCCCATGACTGTCTCTGCCGACATCCCCACCCTCCACTCCCCAGCTGCAGCTACTGAGCCTCCCTCAAGGCCCAGGTAGCATTCCCACCTGGACCGACATTGAGTCAGGTGACAGAGCGTCCCAGGGGAGGGGGTGTGGGGTGGTAATTGGAAGGGGCTGCCAAGTTTAATTAGTGGTTTTGAAGCCCTGAAACCTGCATCTGAGAGGCGCCCCCAGACTTTCATCTTCAAAACTTCCCCACCAGCCTGGATGAAGGGACGAGGGAGGGGCCAGGTATTAATAGTAATTATTAGTTTCACTAATAAAGAGGAGAAACGGGATTATCACCAACCCAACGCGTTCTCCCCTCTTTGTCTACCTCTTCTGTCCTTCCTCTGGCTCCATTTCCTTTCTCTTTCCACTTTTCCTCCTTCTTCCCCTCTCCTCCCTCCCTCTATCTTCTTTTCTTTTTCTCCAGGCCTCGCCTCTTCTGTCTGTCCTCATTTCAAGGCCTCGGGATCCACCTGCCCGTCTGGATATCATCAGCTTTCTGTGTTGGGATGTCTGGAGCACCAGGACATTCAAGGAGAACCCCTGTGCTTATCTGGGGTGCACAGGGAGGGTGTGGGGCAATGTTGCGGGGAGAGGGGGGTGGAAGGGTGTCTATGTCCATTCATTCATTCACTGTTTTACAAATAGTTATTGAACATCTACTGTGTGCCAAGCACTGGCTTGGGCCTTTGGGATTCAGTGCCGACCAGGACAGACACGACCCTGCGCTGGGGAGCTGACATTCTACCGGGGAAGATGGATAATAAACAGTAAACTGACAAGTACACTTGAGGTCACAGATTGATGCCCACTCGGAAGGGATAAACAGCAGATATGATGAAGAGCTAAGTGGGTGGCCACTTGAGGCTGGAGGACCAGGGGGGCATCCCTGAGGAGGTGGTGTTTGGGCTGAGAGCTGAATAATGAGAAGGACCTCATGAGAGAATGATTGAGAAAAGTGTTCAGGGCAGGGAGAACAGCCTTTGCAAAAGCCCTAAAGTGGAGAAGATCATGGACCTTGTGAGAATGTGAAAGGAGGATGAGGTGGCAGGAAGGGAGGCCCAGAGGAAGAGGCCAAGGTGAGCTGGGGTATGCAGGCCCCCTGTGCACTCACCCGGGCCTCATGCATCACTGAATGCTCTGTTGTCCCTGTCTTTGAATTCTTAATTTTTGAGCAAAGGGTTCTGCATTTCCATTTTGTACTGGGCCCCATCAATTATGTAGCTGTCCCTACTTGGGGAGGTCAGCAAATGAAGTGAATGTCTAAAAAAAAAAAAAACAAAAAGAACCCAGGAGTGTCTGTAGAAATATGAAGGTATGAAGACTGGTGCTCTAGCATTTGGTAAATGAAGGAAGGAAGGAATTTGTGTGTACACATGTGCAACCTCACCTGTGAGGGTGTCACAGGGTCACGTAGGCCTAGACCAGGTATGCTGCTCACACACAGACATGGCCCCAACGTGTCCCAGAGTCCTGCAGTACCTGCTACATTTCCCAGGGCCCGTTGCTGGAGGGGCTCCCAGGGGCTATGTGCACCAGGCCCAAAGCAGCACCCTAAACAGGGGATGGTGAGGCCAGGCTTGCTCCAGGCCCTGTTTTGGGAAATAAGGTGACTCCTCTACCCCAGGTGGAGGTGGCCCTGTCTTTCCTGTAAGACCTAAGACTTTGAAGCCAGACAGATTTGAGTTCAGATCTCCTTCACACCCTGACTAGTGGATGCAAATAACTGGACTTTGGGCATGTGATTTGCTTCTCTGATCCTCAAGTTTCCTCATCTGTAAAATGGGGATCACTACTTAGAATTTCTGAGAGGATTAAAAGAGGTAATGAGAGGAAAGTTCTTGGCAGAGTCAGAGCTTGGTAAATATTTGCAATAATAATAATAGTTATTATAATCATACAATCTCTGGAGACTTGGGTAAACATTTGCTCCTGCCCCTAAATGTCTGCATAATCATGAACAAGTCACTTAAATCCTCCTGGGCCACAGCTTCCTCTTCTGTTAAATTGGGGTGATAATAAACCTACTCATCTCTAACCAGGGTGGTCAGGGTGATCCCACACATTCACTGTGGAGCTTCTTTGAGAACTGATGTGCCCATGTGAGTTGTTGGCACATTCCCGACCCCCACCTCCCCCATCTTGGGGCAGGTTTTCTCCAAATATGCCCCCTCCACGGAGAGAAAATAGGCTCCGCCTCCCCCATTCTTGGCAGCACATAGAACCCAGTCCCTGGATTCCCAGCCCTGAGTTCTTGTCCTCACACTGGAAAGTCTGCCTGGGAGTGAACCTCAGGGTCAAGGTCTGAGGTTGGGCAAGGAAGAGGAAGGTCCACAGTTGGGGCAGGGGAGGGGGAGGATAAGCTAAAGGAAAACAAAGGAGCTGGAGCCCAAGTACCAGGTGGCCTTACTTCCTGCCTCCCTCTGGGCAGGAAGTAGCCAGAAAGCTGTGAGAATTAATCTTTGACAAAGGACCGGGGTGACAATCTTGGAGTGGGTAGAGCTCCCACTTCATCTCCCACATACACCCCCAAAGGCTGATTTGCGGGAGCCTCCAAAACCCATGGGAAGCCCTGAACAGCACCAGCACTAGCCCGGGAAGGGGAGCGCCCTCCGTGACGGGAGTCCTGGCCAGAGGAGCCTGGAAGGGAGAGCTAAAGGGGTCCTCGGCCATCCGCAAGTGAAAACCATGGGGTCTGGGGGCAGGAAGGCTGGCTCCACGTCTAGGTGCTACGGCAAACCAGCAATGTGACCACGGGGTTACTTAGCCTCTCTGTGCCTCAGTTTCCTCATCTGAAACATGGGGATAATAGTCACACCTTCTCAGAGTGTTGCTGGGAGAACTAGGTGCTCTTAAGGTTCTTAACAAAGCGTGACACATAGTGAATGCTTCAGAAAGGTTAGTTATTATTAAGGGCTTTAAAAAATGAGGCTACCCCGTGAGCTGTGACAGAATCTGTCAGATCTCCGGAGAGACTAGTTCAAAGCCTTCCCCTATATTTTGCTATATTCTTGGCTGGCAAAAATCATTCATTCATTTGCTTATTCAAAAAATATTTATGGAGCATTTTTATGACAGCGAAGTATGGCTGATGGGGGCCCCGAAAACTGATCAGTTCTTGGAAGGGCATTTGAGCAAGAACTAACTATGGGCTTAGTTGATGTACACTCAGACGCCCACTGCCCCGGAGATGGGTATCAGCCAGTTCCCCGCGGAGAGAGCCCAGCTGAAGTCACAGACATGAGATCACAGAGCTACTACGTAGCAGTGCTGGGACTCAACCCAGGTCCACCTCACTCCAAAGCTGATGCCTTTCCAAATCAGGATTCCAGGGCTACCTTCCTGCAGCACGCCCCTACCCCCCACCTCCGCGCCTCCACGTTGGCAGAGCCAGATCCCTAGAGGCCAAAGGTCGGACTGTTTTCTGCGGCCCTTTGTAGCAGGATTTTTGTCATTTCCTCTCTGGTTCTCCTGACCACGCAGAACAACCTTGGGGTTTTCCTCCGAGGGGAAACCCACCCTGGAAGCAGCCCAGCCTGGAAAATATGACTACGGGTAACTGCTGATCTTTGTCTCCTCAGCTGCAGAGCGTCTGGGTGCCTGGGAGTGGAGCAGGATGGGGGGCGGGGGTGGGGTGGGTGTACTCCCCGAATGGGTGCTGAGCCAATGATTCCCCAGGGGCCTAGACCCAGCCTCCCTCTGGCGCTATAGTCCAAGACAGGTCATAGCCCCACTCTGGGCCTCAGTTTCCCCACCTGTGAAATGTGGGACAGTAACAAAGCTCCAGCACCAGGCCCTCTGCATGGCCTTCGTGCTGGGAGTTGATGGGCTGGCTGATGGCACATCCTCCCTCCCACCTTTCCTCTTGGGCTCTCATGAGGATAAATGGGACTGTGGCTGTGAAAGGACTTTGAAATAGAGGACAGAACTGGATACCAGCGGATGCAGACGCTGATTGATGTCAACCGAGACCCTCCCCACCCAGCTCCAGCTTCTGCCTCACCCAGACTCCTGCCTGTGCCCCAGTGCCCATAGCCGGGACCCTTTGTAGGGCCTATGGGCCTGCTGCAGCAGGAGCCTGGGAAGAGCCTGGTTGGAAGCAGGACACTCCGGGCCTTGCACAAGCATCCCGAAGCCAAGAAGTCACCCGCCTGGATACAACCCCTGTGGGGCCTTCCAGCAGCCTCGCTAACACCCTGCCATTCCAGGTTTGCGTCTTGACTTTCCCCACAGGCAGAGATGGAACCGGGAGTTTGAGAGTAGGAAGAGGAGGCCCGTGGCTAAGCAGGAGACATCCTTCTGGCAGATCACAACACTCGACTTATGCCCGGGAGGGAAATCCCTTCTGCTTTTGGGCCTCACTTTCCCTATCTGCATTGTTCAGGCTATATCACAGGACCTCTCTGAACCTTCTGAGGTGCAATGGGTGGGTCTCTGGGCCCTAGGCTCGAGCAGATGGAGACCAGTTCCATCCTCAGGGGCTTCCATCTGGGATTTGAACCACACTCCCCAGCTCCATCTGCTCCAGCAGCCCCCCGCAGATGCTCTCCAGAGTGGACAGAAACCAAGGCTGGGGGTCCGGGTCACGCCCCCTCCCCAGGAGGACTCAAAGGCAGGAGTCCCACTGCCAGGCTTGTGTGCATGGATGGAGAAATGACGAGCGGGAGGGATGGTGGGAGAGGCAGCTCCACGTGGAGAGGCCAGTGCCCTGGTCACACGGGCACACCTACCCCTCTAACACCGGCTGAGCCAGATGGTGGAGGCAGCTGAGGGGAGCGTTCCTTGCTCCCCTCTCCCCCAACCCAGGGGCTTTGAAGGGGCCTAGATCTCTTTCCACACAAAAGACATGTGGGGAGAAGCCTTCTCCATACGCAGGCTTGGGGCAACATTTTAATGTGGTGGAATCACAGTTGTAGCATTATAGAACATGAGCACACTGCAGAATTCTAGAATCTCAGAGGCACAGCATCCCAGAATTTCAGACAAGTGAGTCACAGATTTTAGGTTTCCAAACTGTGCCATCCAACACTGTAGCCACTAGCCACATGTGGTTATTGAGCCCTTGATATGTGACTACTCTGAATGGGATGAGCCGTACATGTAAAATACACAGTGGACAGTGGATTTTGAAGACTTGGTACAAAAGAAAGAATTTTAAACATCTCATTAATAATTTCTTTTTATTAATTACATAGCGGACAGTGTAAAATACAAAGTGGACAGTGGATTTTGAAGATCTGGTATAAAAGAAAGCATTTTAAACATCTCATTAATAATTTCTTTATGTTAATTATGTGTCAAAATGATAATATTTTAAATATATTGGGTTAAATACAATGTATTACTAAAATGAATTTCACCTTTTTTTTTTTTGCTTTTAAAACATGGCTACTGGAAAATTTTTAATTTCATGTATTTCATTTCAGAATTTTAAATAGAATTTTAGAACCAGATTTCCAGATCTTTACATTGCTAGCTGACTTTGAGTCTTAGACACTAACTCTCAGAGCCTAAAAGAATCTGAGAAGAATCCTGATCCTTCTCCCACCCAGTGCAGGGATCCTCTAGCCCACCCTGACCAGCACTGACCAGCCTCTGCCTACCCCTTCCCCCCACCTTCCCAGTGGAGAACTCACTGCCACCATGGCTGCTGGGCTTTTGGAATGGTTAGAGTTTCTGGGTGTCGGGTGGGATCTGCTTCCTGCAGCTTCTTCCACCCTCATGGTTGGTTCCCAGAGCATCTTCCAGGGCCTCCCAGAACAGGTCTGCATCCTTCTCCCCATGAAAGGTGTGGAGTCTGAGTCCTGCCCCTCCCTCCTCTCCCCCCAGGCCACTGTTCTACAGGCTGCAGGGTCTACCTCGACACCTGTTCCTACAGGTGAGCTTCAGGGAGCCTCTGCTCCAGATGGCCCTCTCTGCTTCCCCATTCCTCAGCAGAACTGTTCCTGGGACGGACCCCAGTGACAGAGTGAGGATCCTTCCAGCCTCTCCCAGTTTGTAGAGTATTCTGTTTGTCTGTCTGGGTAACTGGCCTGCACTGCGTGGTCTCTGAGCCCCACCCTGTTCCTAGCTCTAGGAAGATGTGTGATGGGTGACTCCAGGTGCTAGGATGTGGGGTGACACAGGAATCAGCAGGTTGATTTAGGGTGCTTCAAATATGCCTGTAGAATGCTGTTTTCAATTTTAAGAGATTGTGGGGAGGAAGAAGGAAGAGGCTTTCTTACTGACCGAGTCGGGAATTCCAAGGCAGTACTAAGTGGCAATGACTCACTCAGAGCACCTCAGCAATTCGGAGGAGGAAGATCAGAGGTCAGTCAGGGAAGGCGTCCTAGAGGAAGTGGGACTGGAGCTGGGACTTGAAGGAAAGGAGAGGGTAGTTAGAGTTGTGAAGAGGTGGAGAGGAGGGCATTCTGGGCAGAAGGGATGCTGGGCACACGTGGCCAGTACCCAGGCCTGAGGGTCCCAGGCTGCCTGGAGTAGAGGGGTAAGAGGGCGGGCGGTAGGGCTGTGAGGGTGGGCTCAGCTGGCTGAGGGCAGCCTGGGAGTTGGCCTCTGGGGAGGGGTGTGTATGTACAATAGAGGGGGAACCCCAGTGAGCTATAGGGGAGTGCCAGATAAAACAACAGTAACAACTATAGCTATGCCAGGCATGGTGCTAAGTGGCTTCCTAATATTTCCTTTAATCTTCTCAATAACCCTACGACGTAAGTACTATTATCCCCATTCTACAAATAAACAATTGAAGCCACGTTAGGTGACAGTAAGTGAAGGCTGACCTCGGATTTCCACACAGAATAGCCTGGCTCCAGAGCTCTTAAGCACTGGAAGGAGGGCAGGTTGGGGGAAAGGGAGGTGGGTGGGGTGAGTGGTGTGTGCAGTGGATGAGTGAATGAGTGTGACCATGTTGTGTGTGAATGGGGGGCGGTATCCCTGCCATTTGCCTCCTGCCCCCTCCCACAACCCCAGCTCCATCTCAGGACAGACCCAGCCCAGACAGGTCTGTGTGAAGAGGAGGCCTTGGAATGATAAGAATTTCCATGCCTGTTGGAGCAGATAGCCCCAGACAAGAGTCTGGCCACCATGCCAGTTCCAGAGCCAACTTCCCACTGGGGTCAACACTGCCCTTCCCCCCATACGCTGGCACATCTCCAAGGGCCCAGGAATGATGTCTAGACTTGACCCTGGGAGTCCTTGCCTTACTGATGCCCCCTTCTTCTCAGCTTCTGATGCACACACAGCTGGGCAATGGGGAAGGGTCGTCGTAGCTCGGCTGCATCACTGGTGATGGGGGCAGACCCCTGTTCCTCTCTGGGCCTCAGTGTCTCCATATCTGTAAAAAGGCAGTTTGGATTAGTTCAGGAATCATAAACGAAGATGACGAGGTAGCCCAGGAGGAGAATGCAAACGAATGAGGGGGGCTGGGTATGTGTAAGGAGTGCAGGGACCCAGGAGAACTGGACAGCAACCTCCAGACCAGGTGGCCTGGCCCAGCCTCCCTGCTTCACTTGCCAGAGGTGCTGGGACCCTGAGCCACACTTTCTTTAACTAGAAAGTGGGGGTTGTGGTGCCCACCCCCTACCCCATGGGAGTGGTGAGAATTAACTGGAATAATTGATGGGAATCTTGAGGAGAAATGTCCCCCCTGCCTTTGATGAATGTAATCTTTTGATCTGAGTCATGTTAAAAGGATTTAGCTCCAAGCTCATACAGCTCAATATCAAAAAAACAAACAATCCAATTTAAAAATGGGCAGAAGACCT
The DNA here is from genome assembly GCF_003031525.2 of Neophocaena asiaeorientalis asiaeorientalis. Taxonomy (NCBI): domain Eukaryota; kingdom Metazoa; phylum Chordata; class Mammalia; order Artiodactyla; family Phocoenidae; genus Neophocaena; species Neophocaena asiaeorientalis. The sequence continues at coordinate 358,752 of NW_020175787.1, forward strand.
AAATAGGCATTTCTCCAAAGATGACATACAGATGGTCGACAGGCACATGAAAAGATGCTCATCATCACTAATTATACTAATTATTAGAGAAATGCAAATCAAAGCCACAGTGAGGGATCACCTCACACCAGTCAGAATGGCCATCATCAAAAAGTCTACAAATAATAAATGCTGCAGAGGGTGTGGAGAAAAGGGAACACTCCTACACTGTTGGTGGGAATGTAAATTGGTGAAGCCACTATGGAAAACAGTATAGAGATTCCTTAAAAAACTAAAAAAAAAGTTACCATATAATCCAGCAATCTCACTCCTGGGTATATATCTGGAAAAAATGAAAACTCTAAATTAAAAAAGATACATGCACACCAATGTTCATAGCAGCACTATTTACAATAGCCAAGACATGGAAGCAACCTAAGTGTCCATCAACAGATGACTGGGTAAAGAAAATGTGGTATATATGCACAATGGAATATTACTCAGCCATAAAAAAGAATGAAATAATGCCATTTGCAGCAACATGGATGGACGTAGAGATTATCATACTAAGTGAAGTAAGTCAGAAAGAGAAAGACAAATACCATATGATATCACTTATATGTGGAATCTAAAAATATAATACAAATGAATCTGTATACAAAACAGACTCACAGACATAGAAAACAAATTTATGGTTACCAAAGGAGAAGGTGGGGGAAGGATGAATTTAGGAGTATAGGATTAACACATACACACTACTATACATAAAATACATAAGCAACAAGAATTTACTGTATAGCTCAGGGAACCATATTCAATATGATTCTTATAATAACCTACAATGGAATATAATCTGAAAAATAATATATAACGGAATCACTTTGCTATACACCTGAAACAAACACAATATTGTAAATCAACTTTACTTCAATTTTTTAAAAAAGGAGTTAGCTCCTGGTGGTCAAGTGAAGAGAACTGAAGAATGAGGAGGCCAGATAGTGGAGGAGTGGATGAGAAATGGCCTGGGGGTGAGGGCAAGGCCAGTGCTGAGCCCCTCTGGAGAGTTTTGGGAAGGAACAGTTCCGCCGCCGCCCTTAGCTTCTGCCCTCACATGAGGAGGATTCTGCTCCCAGATTAGCAGGCTGGAACTGAGCCCCGGACCCTGCCTTGCCCTCAGAGGACTTTGAGCCTATTGTGGTAGCGGCATTTAGAGACCACACACACGCCTGTATTTTTCTTTCGCCAGGTTGTAATTAGCGTATCACAATCAACACAGTAAAAAGGGAAATTAACCGATTTACATTTGTTTGCAGAAGCTATTATCTTCTCTGTGTGAGGATTCCGAAGATCTTTCACCCTTCGTCTCCGTTCTCTTGGTCAAGTTGAACCTTCCAGGGACTTGGAAGAAGGCGGCGGTGGTCTGAAATGGTGTTTAGCTGCAGCTCAGCTCTCTGATCAGCTGAGGGGATCTCCCACGGTTTGGCCAAACCTCCATTTTCTCACCTTTGGGGGTGGAAAAGCCTCATCATCATCAAATGGGTGTGAAAAAGCCTCCACTGTGAAAAATCCTCAGGACTGCTGTGGAGTCCCCGGGAATTGGTTTACAGAATTGGGAAATGCTTTCAAAAACACAGGAAGAGTGCTGCACGTGCAAGGGATTGTGCTAGCTGAGTCCTTGGCCCAGGCAGCTCCTGGGAGTGAGGAATAGGACTGGGGAAGGCGGGACACACATCCTTGGGTGGGTTCTGCCTGAAACAGGAAACCTGGCCCCAGAGACGGGACTGCTTTGTAAACCAGCTGCAAGTGCTCTTCAGACAGCAGCAGCGTAGATGAAAGTGGGGGCGCAACAGGGAAGGGTGGGCGAACCCTGTGGAAGCGGGGGACTAGGGCACAGAACCCAGGTGGTCCTGCACAGTTTGGAGGCTCACTGCCCCTGGGCACTGGGTGGTGCAGTAATAGTGCTAAGAACTTAACCTTCGAGTTAGGTGGGGCTGGATTTGAAACCTCCTCTGCCACGCCTGTCTGGGTGACCTTGGGAAAGTTGCTTCACCTCTCTGAGCTACAACTCTCTGGGCTGCTCAATAACAAATGGCGGAAAGCAGGTAGCATGCACCAGAGTAAGCAATTAATTGCTGTTAATTACTCCCATCCCCCACCTCAGACAGTCTTTGGTTGCTTTTCAGAACAGTTTATATCCATTGTCCATCTGAAGCATGGATAACCTGCCCATTTCACAGATTTTTCTCCTTCATTTGCTTAACAGATATCAAAGTCTGCCAGGAAGCAAATAGTCCCTGTCCTTGAAGAACTGTGTGTGTGTGTGTGTGTGTGTGTGAGAGAGAGAGAGAGAGAGAGAGAGGAGAGAGGAGAGAGGAAACTGTTACACCATGTGGTCAATGCTGTAATTACGGTGACCATGTTCTCCAAACCACAAATCAGGTCACATGGTCTGACAGAGGCTATTTTCTGCCTCCACTGAAGTCCAAACCGTGAAATCACATGTAGTTACACATTCATTGAATCACCTTTTACTTTTTTAAGAAGAAAATGACATGAAATTTGGATTCTCTGTGACAAATCCCACCATAGTCCCAGAAAATCACTAGAGCCGTGACGAAGTCCCATAGAGAGCCCTGGCAGGAACCGGAAGACATCCCAGAGGAGGTGCTGCTTAAGTGGGGCCTTGAAGGCTGAATAGGAGGTCTCCAGGCAGGGAAAGAGGGGGTGATCTCAATGCCCTTGGGGCAGGACCTACCCTTCCTGCTCTGTTATAGACAACCCTGCTAGGACTTGGGGGTAGGGGCTAAAGTAGGCAACAGTGTCTGTTTTCATTTACTTTTCACTTTCCTGTTCCAAAGACCTCCTGGGAAGCAGGATTGTTTCAGGCCAGTATAACAACATGGTTACATTGCGTCATATCTTCTGGTGCATTTACATGTTTGTCTCTGCAGTAGACCATACGTTCCTTGCGGACAGGGGCCACATCTGTCATGTTCATCTCTATGTCCCTCTACTTTTCCTCCCCCACCAGGATGGTGTGAGGAAGACTATAGGAGAGGTACTAATCAATGTCAAATGACTAAATGAATGAAGTACCATGGATGGGCATGTTGTAGGGAGGCAGTGTTCTTTGTGATGAATCTGTTGACTTTCATTTAATCTGTTTAGTTAGCAAATATGTGCTGGTTGCCTGCCCTGTGCCTATAGCTCTGTGTGGGGTTCCAGAGCTCAGCTGTGTCTGAGACAAATGTGGTCCTGCTCACACACAGCTTACACTCTAGAGAGAGGCAGCCGACAAGTAACTACAAGGATGATGAAGAGGGATGGTGACATGTAGACCAGGAAGTGGTCTGGGTTAGGGACAGAGGAAAAGCCCCAGGAGGAAATGAAATTTAACCTGATACCCCAAAGATAAAAATTAACCATTTAGCTAACATTTTAATAGTGCTTATCCTGTGACAGACACCACTCTGAGGGCTTTACATGTTTAACTCATTTAATTCTCACAACTGTCCTAGGAAGTACAGACTATTATCCCATTTTAGAGATGAACACAGAAAGTTTGAAAAACTGGCCCACAGGGACTTCCCTGGTGGCAAAGTGGTTAAGAATCCACCTGCTAATGCAGGGGACATGGGTAGGAGCCCTGGTCCAGGAAGATCCCACATGCCGTGGAGCAACTAAGCCCGTGCGCCACAACTATTGAGCCTGCGCTCTAGAGCCTGCAAGCCACAACTACTGAGCCCCCGTGCCACAACTAATGAAGCCTGCACACCTAGAGCCCGTGCTCCGCAACAAGGGAAGCCACCACAATGAGAGGCCCACCACCGCAACAAAGAGTAGCCCCCACTCGCCACAACTAGAGAAAGCCTGCCTGCAGCAACGAAGACCCAACGAACCAAAAAAAAAAAAAGAGGTACTAATCAATGTCAAATGACTAAATGAATGAAGTACCATGGATGGGCATGTTGTAGGGAGGCAGTGTTCTTTGTGATGAATCTGTTGACTTTCATTTAATCTGTTTAGTTAGCAAATATGTGCTGGTTGCCTGCCCTGTGCCTATAGCTCTGTGTGGGGTTCCAGAGCTCAGCTGTGTCTGAGACAAATGTGGTCCTGCTCACACACAGCTTACACTCTAGAGAGAGGCAGCCGACAAGTAACTACAAGGATGATGAAGAGGGATGGTGACATGTAGACCAGGAAGTGGTCTGGGTTAGGGACAGAGGAAAAGCCCCAGGAGGAAATGAAATTTAACCTGATACCCCAAAGATAAAAATTAACCATTTAGCTAACATTTTAATAGTGCTTATCCTGTGACAGACACCACTCTGAGGGCTTTACATGTTTAACTCATTTAATTCTCACAACTGTCCTAGGAAGTACAGACTATTATCCCATTTTAGAGATGAACACAGAAAGTTTGAAAAACTGGCCCACAGGGACTTCCCTGGTGGCAAAGTGGTTAAGAATCCACCTGCTAATGCAGGGGACATGGGTAGGAGCCCTGGTCCAGGAAGATCCCACATGCCGTGGAGCAACTAAGCCCGTGCGCCACAACTATTGAGCCTGCGCTCTAGAGCCTGCAAGCCACAACTACTGAGCCCCCGTGCCACAACTAATGAAGCCTGCACACCTAGAGCCCGTGCTCCGCAACAAGGGAAGCCACCACAATGAGAGGCCCACCACCGCAACAAAGAGTAGCCCCCACTCGCCACAACTAGAGAAAGCCTGCCTGCAGCAACGAAGACCCAACGAACCAAAAAAAAAAAGATAAATAAATTTACTTTAAAAAAAAAAAAACGGGCCCACGGTCACACAGCTTTTAAGTGGCAGAGCCAGCATTCAAACCCAAGTAGTCCACACTCTGAACGAGGAATTAGTCAGGTAAAGGGGAAGGCCAGGCATACCACTTAGGACAAGAGGTAAGGCTGGACAACAAGGTGGGGAATTTATCCTGAGAGCAATGGGAAGGCATTGGTGGCTTTAAGAAATGGGCATGATTAGGTTGCATTAGAGGAGGCAAAGTGGGGGGGAGGGAGAGCAGTGAAGGGGCTGTTAACACATGCCGAGGCAGAGACAAGATGTTGGATTGGGCTAGGGTGGTAGTGATGAAGAGGAAGGGATGGAGTTGGGTTAGAGCAGAAAACTGGAGGCGGAACCAGTGGCCCTGGCTCATGGATGGGATGTGGGGACAGGGGCTGGTGACAGATTTCTGGACTGGACATGTGAACTGGACACATAGGAGGAGGGAGAGAAGCAGGTTTGGGTGGATGCAGGTTTGGAAGTTCAGCCTTTGGTTTACAGAGTTGGATAAAGGGGACCTTGGGGCAGCCAAGGAGCATGTCAAGTGGCCAGTGGGGAGGACACTGGACTGAGGAGGGGGTGTGGGCAGGGGAAGTTACCAGCACATAGAAGGTCCCCAAAGCTCTGGGAGGTGTGGGTGGGTCCTGAGGGGTTGGAGGAGCAGGGCACCTCGACAGTCTTCCTCAGAATCTCCCAGGGTATGGTTAGAAATGCGAGTCCTCAGCTTCACCTAGACCCATGGAGGCCAATGCCCAGGGTGGAGCCTGGGTCTTGCCTTTTTGCAGGCTTTCTGGGTAACAGTGAGCTGGAGGGCCTTGGGCCCAACTTGGTGAACGGTAACTGAAGATTTGAAAAGAGTAGGAAGAGCTGTCGGTGATGGGGAGTCACCCCAGCTCACAGCTGTCCCCCCTCCCCCCTGCCAATGCTCGGGACCTGCAACTCCATTGGTGAGATGCTGGCTCTCGCTCAGCTTGGGCAGGAGAAGAGCTCCGTGACCTGACTGGCCTCCATTCCTCTCTACCCTCCCATAGCATCGCTCTTATTACCTCCTTCACCTACTTATAGCCTTCTCACTCCACCTGGCCCTCAGGATAATGTCCTTTCCTTTGGGCCCCTCAGAGAAGGTCACCCATAAACTGCTCCTAACCCACCTCTCCAGTTTTCTTGCTCATTCTTTCCTTCCTGCTTCCTCTACCCTTCCCCTCACCCCCTCCATGCAACACTCAGCTTTTCCTGAACGCTTTCCATGTGGCCTGTAACAGGTTGTTCCTTGTACCAGGAATGTCCATATCCCCGCCCTGATCCCCTCCAGTCCCTCCAGATCCTGCTCAGGGGCTGCTTCCCCCCAAAGTTCCCTTGTTCTGCTCCCCTCTTATTGTAGGCCATAGCACTTGCCCTGGGCCTCCCCAGCAGGCCCTCAGCTCAGCCAGCCTCCGGACACAGGGAGGGACATGCAGATCACCTCCAAACACACCCTGACACTTCTTGAGAGTGCAGACCCATGTCTCTTTCAACCCTGTTACCAAGAACACAGTGCCTGGCACAGGGAAGATGCTACAGGACCTCATGTGGATGTAAATAAGATTCTAGGGGCTTGTTTAACCTGCCCAAGACCCAGACAGTATTCAAGAACTTTAGATCATTGACCACAGGAACATAGATTATAAAAGAGAATTTGCTAGTGGATGTTGCTTTCCCTGGCTAAATTGGTGGCATGGCTGGAGTATGCACTAGGAAGTCACAAGCCTATCTTTGAACATCAGTTTGGGCCTGTGATCACCACCCTTAGGCTTAGTCCTACTGACTACACTCCATGCAAAGCTGTCACATGGGCATGACTGGGAGTCCAGAGCCTGGTCCCATTCCCCAGCACCAACCTTGCTCAGGCCTCAGCGTCTTTCCTCCTCCGAGACATGAGTGGGCTGGCTGAAACCCCTTCCCCCCGCTCCCCCCCAGCACAGGAGGTTACCCTTTAGGGGAATTGGGATGATTCTGTCCTATTTTCGTATGTCAAGCTTGGCTTTTCTACCTCTCTTGGCTCTGCTTTGGTTGCTCATATTTTTTTTTAAGCTTTGCTCCTACAATTAGGTAATCTCGAGCCTCTGAAGGTCCTTAGGAAACCACCGATCCATTGTTTTCCAAATTTGCTAGTCTCACCACAGGCCCACAGAGTCAGGATCTCTAGGGTGGCCTGGTGATCTACATCATTAGCAAGCTCCTTATGGCTCACTAATCAACCAATCAACTAATGACCCAGTCCCTCATTACAGGCAGGCTCATGGATGGTAAAAAGCCCCACCTGGAACAGTCAGATCTGAGTGCAGGCTGGGGTCTCAGCCACTTCAGAGACTCCCAGAAATCATTTTGTGTTTCTGGGCCTCGCTGTTCTCATCTGCGTAATGACGATGACCAGTGTAATCTTGCCTAATTTGCAGGGTCCTTGAGATGGTTGCACTGGGGGTGGGAAACTGAGGCGCAGTGGGAGAAGAGATTTGCACAATGTCATCCACCTCTTCATTTGCCTGTTATGTGCCAGGCGCTGGGAATTCAGCTGGGAACAACTTGTTGGGGGAGATGACATTCTAGTAAACAATGCAACCAGTAAGTGAACCAGATAATCACGAAAAAGGAAATAAAGGGGTTTTCGAGAGTAAGGGCAAAGGGGTAGGCGGGGCTGGGAAAGACTGCCCAGAAGGGGTCACTCCAGCAGAGACCTGGCTGTTGGGGAGCCGTCTGAGGAGGCCCTGGAGGGTTGTCATCGGCCCAGTGTTGGTAGAGCCAGGAGGCCCCCTCGGGCCAGCCAGGGCGCTCCGAGGACACTCGGAGGCACGGCGGGCGCGGGTCTTTGTCTCTCTCGGTTTCTCTGCAGCCTCTCCGACCCCCAGTGCTGTTCCCCCTTTGACCCCCGAATAACTTGTTGGCTTCCCCCGGGCTTTGTTTCCCCAGGGTCACCGCCTCCCGGACTCCCGGCAGCCGCCTCGGGCCCTCGTGGGTCCCGCATCTGACACCCCCTCCGGCCCCCACCCCCTACCCGCTCTGAGACTGGGGTCAAAGGCAGCCTGCGTCACGTGGTCGCCGAGCAGCACCGAATCGGCCGGGAGAGCCGAGGGAGAATCCGGGTGGAAGCCGAGAAATCCAGCTCCGATAGCAGCGCCCGGTCCCGCCCCGGCCCCCGCCCCGGGGTGCGCGCCGCACGCCAGCCGGCCGCTCGGGCCTGTGGAGCAGATCTCCGGCCGGCACCCACGCTCCATCACGGGATCGAACCCCGCTCCCCCCC
>NW_020175787.1:367012-401339 GCF_003031525.2 Neophocaena asiaeorientalis asiaeorientalis
GGGGTGCCGGTGAGGGCAGCGCGGCAGCTGTAGGTCACGGATAATGTCACTCACGAGGAATGCCCCCTCCCCCTCCTCTACTCCCGAACAGGGGAAACTTTTGTCTGGCGAGGGACGGGGTTAGAGGCTAGGTCCCCGCTTCGGAAAGAGTAAGGCAGCCGGACCGGTTTTCTGTGGGCTGTGATCGGCCTGGTCTCTAACTCCTCTTCTCCCTCAGGTTCTCGGGAGCAACTATACCCCCCGCTTTGAACGCTGCCCTTTAACACCCTGGGACGGGGTAGGAGGAGGCGTACGTGGACGCGTGGTCTCTGGGACAGACTGGGAAATTGGCTCTTTCCCAGATTTAAGCACGCGGGTCAGCTAGGAGCCATGCCAGGCCCAGGGGATACAGAATCCCACCATCACACCCGGGTGCTGTAAAACCACCCCCACCCCCTGCCCCAGAGCGTTTGGAATGGCCTGCGGCATTACTGTCCCTGGTTTGAGGTTCAGACTGACCTGGATGTCTGTCACTTCCCAGCTCTGTAGCCTTGGGCTGGTTCCTTACCTTCCCCTAGCCTCAGTTTCCTCACCTGTAAAATGGGCAAAGTATAGAATCTGCCAGAATAAGGATGAAATGAGAACCTGTGGTACCTTAGTAAACGGTGGCATGTTTATATTCAACAAGTATTTGTTGCATGTGTACTATATGTCAGGCCCTGGGCTAACTGCTTTAGATACATTATCTCATTTAATTCTCCCATGTTACTATTAGCAGCATTTTACAGCGGGGCAGAGGCACAGAATCATAAAGGTCGCACAGCTGTGATGTGGTGGAACTTGGATTTGACTCCCCTCCCCCAGCCTGAGTCTCAACTACAAGGCTTTATAAGATCCTGCTGTGACCGAGCTCATTTTCCATTGAAATCATGAGGACACAGGCCGCTCTTCCCTTTACCCTTACCCTCAGGTGATGCTCCTTCTGTCTGGTACTGGTGTGGGCTGAGGTCTTGTGCCCTGGCTCTTGTTATTGTGGGCAGCTGGAGCCCGGGCCTGGAGCTCTGTAAAGGGTCCAAGTTCTGTTGCTGGCTGGGTCCGTGGTAGGAACGCTTTCATAGTATGGGTGGTGCAGGGAGGAGTGCTCCCTGGCTCTGGCTGGGGACAGCTGGTGGCTTTGTCAACAGGCCTCTCCCCAGCACCCAGGGGACCGAAGAGCCTTTCTACTCCATCCAGACCAGGTCACTTTCAGATCAGCAGGGGGCAGAGGTAGGGCCAGGAGTGGCGCCCTTGGGGTGATGGGATTTATATTGCAGGTGTCCTCTTGTGTGACCCATCAGCAGGGTCCTCATTGCAGAAGTAATGCCCCAGCCCCAAGGGTCCTTGAGGACGGTAATGAAGGGTGGACTTTGAGCACATGTCTCAATTGCAGAATCCTTATGGAAAATGCATGCGTGTATGGGTTTCTGAGCCTAGGGCATGCATTTTCCATGTAAATAGCCCAGGAGTGAATGTGAGGTGGCCCAGACTTTCACTCACCTTAGTGCCCTGTGCTGGCCTAGCCTTTTGGTGGGGGTACCATCCCATGACTGTGGGTCAGGCTCTGAGCGGGGGCCTTGAGTAATTTCTAAAAAAATGGAAAACAAATTGCTAGTTAGTGAATGACATCTTAAAACAATGGAGTGGGAGCAGATAGTGAAAAAAAGTCCTGGGGAGAGGAAAGTTTGTGCATTACCATTCTAACTTCTCCGAGGGCTGTACCAGCACTGCTTCTGGAATTTGCAGTGTCCGTAGGCTTTTCCTGGGCCCTGAGAATAGGGGGTCCCCCTGGGCTGACAGTTCACTGCCAGCTGGTAGGAACAAGAGTGGAAATTCCACTACTTAGCTAGACTTTAAGGGGGCCCAGAAATGTGGGGGATTGAGTGGAGGGGCTGAAAAGATTCCTGAGGGATGGGGATGACCCTAGGCGTGTGGTCAGACTCTCCTTGAGATCAGAGCAAGAGAATCAACAGGTGAAGGGAGGAGGAGCCAGCAAGAATGAAAAGATGGATAGTGAGTCTCCTATCACAAGGGGTATACAAAGAACAGTTTTACAATCGCAAGTTGAGAATGTGGTTAAGAATATGAAATCATAGGCTGGGGGTTGACCTAGGGCCCAACTGAGAGACCTGCACGTGAGACACTTAGAAATGGACTCTGGTCTTAGCAGCCCAGAGCTTTCTCTGCCCTGGGCTTTGGGCCTGCTTGACCCGTCTTCTGCACTTTGGTGTCAAAGCCAGGCCTGCGTGTCCCTAGAGACTGGGCAGACTTCTGCTGGCTTGGAATTTGGTTTGGGGTATGGCTTGAAATATCTGGACTGTTTGGAGGACTTGGACATTCTTTACTTGAAATGGAACGTTAGGGTAATTTGTTAAATATGTATGGAAAATGTCTGTGGACGGGGGTGACTGGGAAATGAAATGAGGTGAGATGCTCCTGCTTTCTGGCTGGAGAGGCCGCTAATCTGACAGGGGAGGGAAGGCGAGGATCAAGTGATGGCGAAGAGGCAGGATGTGATCAGTGATAGACGGGCTTTGGAAAAGCTCTTCTGGTAGTTTACGTCGACAGGGCTTCCTGGGGGAGGAAGTGTTTGTGAGGGTGCAGGCAGTGAGAAAGGGGGCTGTGGGAGGCAAGATGGGGTCGTGGGGAGCTTGCAGTGTCCTCCTCGGGGGTTTGGATTTCAGTCTCTGGCTGGTGGAGAAGACAGAGGGTTGTAAGCAGCTCGTCGAGTCGATGCCTGTTACTGTGTCTTGTGCCAGGCTCCTTACAGACGCTCCATTGAGATCTCACAATACCCCTGCAAAGTAGCTGCTGCTGGCCACCCCCAGCCCCACCCCATTTTCAGATGAGGAAGTGGAGGCTCCGAGGGGTTGAGTCACTTACAGAACTGTGTTTGAACCCAGGCTTGAAGAGTTTCTGCCCTGTTGTGCTGCTCCTCTCAGGGGTCATTTGGCCAAAGGTGATGCCAAGACTGGCAGGGTTGAGACCAGCTCAGAGATGATGCTAATTGTGGTCTGGCAGAAAGTTGACCAAAGGTCTGACTCAGGCCATGGGACTGAGAGGGAACGAGAGGGAGGCTGCAGGACTTTGTAGGTCTCTTGGGGATAGGGTCATCACAGGTGGTCTGGGGTTTGGGGAAGGACCCTTAAGTGGCAGTGTCACTGCTTTCAATTCCCTGCAGGGCTGTCTACTGGCAGAGGGCATAGTCTTGTCCTGTGTGGCTCTCAAGGGCAGAGACAGCACCAAAGGTGACAATGAAGCTAACGGGAATTAAGTGCCTGGGGAGGCAGCAAGGTCCCCATTGCTGACAGTAATGCAAAGAGGCCAGAGAGTTGGAGAGGGTGCCGGAGGCATGTACCGGAGGGTCATGCCTGGGTGACCTCTCTCAGTTCCCTTTTCGCCCGAGAATCTTAGGGTGGTGCTCGGCCCACTTGTACTCCGTTTTTCTCATAGCTTTTCACAGCTGCCCCTTCTAGAAGTTCCCCTGCAGCGCTCTGCCTGGGAGAGCCCTTGCCCCATGGAAAACACTCGGCCCAGCTGACCTTTGAGGGGCCCCTCAGAATTTCTGGATCAGCCACCAAAGTCTGGGTTGCCAGGGACTGTGGTTTCACAGAGGACTGGAACCTTCTGCTTTCGTTTCTCAGTCTGTGAAATGGGTTCAGTCTCTCGTTCCTCAAATGTGAGGAAACAAGGCTGAATCACGGGTCAGGCTGAATCAGTAGGGGCTGGAGGAAAGGGCTGATGGATTTGAAAGTGAGGAGTGGGAGGGGTGGGGTGCGTGGGCTGGGGGGGCAGGGCTGTCCCCCTCCTTGCCCTCATTAGAGGGTAAAGCCGGGCCTCCCGGCCTGAGGGGTCACAAGCCAAGGTGCTTTCTCCTGCGTGTGGGGCTGGCACAAAGCTCTGTCCATCAGCTTCAGCTTGGAGGTTGGGAACTTAGAGGAAGGGCTGGATGATGTGGATGTCTTGGACTGTGTGACCTCAGAGCTAAAGCCAGTCTGTCACCCAAGGAGTTACAGAGGGGCCTGAAGCTCTTATCTTGATGGAGGGTTTGTGTCAAGTTGCCTCCTGGCCCTTTTTATTCCTACCTGTTTTATTTGTTGATACAGATTGGATTAGTCTAATTTTAAAATGTGCATTGCAAATGAGCATTTATTTATTTGAGGCCGAGGCGTGGGAGGTGGCCTGCTATGTGACCACAGTGCCTCACCTCCCAGTGCCCCTCAACCCTCAAAGAGAACCTGCCACTTTTCCCTCCCTGTGTGCGCCCTATCCCTTCCTGCCTCCACATCTCTGCTTACAGTGAGGGTGCTGCCCCCCAGTCACTTCCCCTCACCCACCCCAAAATCCCCCCAGCCCAGCTCCAGTGTGACCTCTTCCTAATTCCGCAGAGCTCGCGCTGCCTGCTCCCTGCTTTCCACGTGCACAGTCTGTTATCTGGGCCTCTACAGGGCCCTTCACACACCTGGTCTTGAATTCCGCTTCCTTCAGGACGCGTCTCATCTCCTCCAGGCTCTGTGCTCTGGAGGCAGTGGCTGTGGGCAGCCCATTCCTGCCCCACTGGGTGTGGGCAGCATTGCAGAGCAGAGTCAGAAGTCCTGGCTTCACATCCCAGCTCTGCCACCATTAACTGTGGGATCCTGATCAACGTACCTAAATTTCTCTGGGCATCGTTTTCCTCAGCTGCAAAATGAGGATAGTAACAGTCCTGTTTTGCTGGGAAGATTGAGCAGATCAGTGCCTGACCCATTGTAAGAACCCAGTAAGTGGGAGCTTTTCAAAGCTAACAATGGTTATCATAATTACTGTTTATACCTAGGAGAAAAGGATATATCTATCCTTTTAGAGATAGAGGGAAGAATCTCTGGAGTCTGAGTTTCTAAACTTTCTGTCTAATGACTTGAGGCTTGTATGGATGAGGAAACTGAGGCCTGGAGAGAAAGGGCAATTTGCCTAAGGTGTGGGACCTGCCCGTCTTATCCTGGAAGCCTGGCAGGATTTCCTCTCTCGGTTACACCTGTTTTTCCTCTTCTCTTCTTTCATCAAGGTTAAGGTGCTCAAGTTCTGTAGTGCCAGCCTCCTCCCTGGTGGCCACGTTGAGTGGTATCTAAAACTTGTGCCAGTTAAGTTGGCCTGGCTGGCAGGCCTTGTGACTGCCCTCGAGACTGGGGACCCATACCCTAGACTGTGGACACTGTAGAGGCTGCAGCCTCTAGAGGCCTCCTGCTCAGCCTCCCTGGGCCCCAGGAAGGGGGAGAGGACGGTGGCAGGGAGAGGTGACCTGGGCTAGATCTCACTCAAGGTGGGTGACTAGGACACACATAGAGGAGAGGCTGGGAACTAGGCTCTGGAGCTGGATGATCTGGGTTCAAATCTCTGATGGGGGTTCAAATCTCATACTTATGGGACCTTGGGCAAGCTATTTTTAGTTTCTTCGTCCGTACAAGGGGGATAATAACTGTCCCCATCTTACAGCATTTAGAAAGAAAATGCAGGGAAGGTGCTTAAGTACAAGCCCAGTCCACGTTACGGTCATTGTTGTAGTTGATGATGTAGTTAATGACTAAGAAGCTTATTTTAATCCTCCCAACAGCAGTAGGGAGACGGGCAGTGTTACCACCCCCTTTTAGCAGATACAGTGACTAAGTCCCGGCAAGGTGGACGGCTCGGCCTGGAGAGGTTCAGACTCGGGGGACTGCCATCGGGGTCTGGTGATTTCGAGGGTCTGCTCTGGTCGGATGAAACTGACTTGTCGTGTGAGGCACTGGGAATGAGGAAACAGAGCTGGCCAGGATGGAAGGGATTGTGTCTGGAGGTGTGGGGCAGAATCCTGGTGCTCACGTGGTTGAGCAGTGGTGGGGAGCCGTGGTCTGGTCCGCGAGGCGTAGCTTGGATTCCCCTCACCTGCGGGCTGACCAAGGACCGGCCTGTCCGGGCAGGTCCGGGCTGTCGGTCGGTGGAGGTTTGCTGTGGTTATTGCTCAGCCACTGCTGGTTTATGCTGCGTGCCCAGGCAGAGGCCAGGTGAGGAGAAATGAGTGTCGTCATTGCAGGGCCTTCACTCAGGCTGCGCCCTCTGCCCAGGTCCCCTCCCTCCTCTCCTCACACCTGGCAGCTCCTGCTTGTGCATTTACAGGACTGTTAGCATCACCTGTTCACAGAAGCGCTCCCTGATTCACCTGCAGGTTAAGTCAGTGGTTCTCAAGGTTGGTCTCTGGATTAGTAACATCGGCATTACCTGGGAACTTATTAGAAATGCAGATTATCTAGCCCCACCCCAGACCTACTAAATCAGAAACTGGGCGGGGTGGCGGGGGTGAGGAGGGGACCCAACAAGCTGTTGAAGTTCTTCAGGTGCTTCCAGTGCGTGCTAAACATCCACAAACACTTGGTTAGGTAATATAAAAAAAAAAAATTGATGCTTCTTTCTTTGGGCTCTTAACGTATTCAGACACCAGCAAAGGTCAGGGACCCAAAGGAAAGCCCAGTTTCTCTCTACCCTGTCTTCAAAGAGCCACCGTCTTATAACAGCTTCTCCTGCCCAGGAAACAATCTTGTACCACAGTGATGGGGTTCTGTTGAACAGAACCCCAACATGGTTACAGGAGACAGTGCTGGGGCCACTTAAAGAAGGTGGGATCGGGGGACTCGAAGGTGGGAGGCTTTGTGGGTGGCAAGGATGGGTGCCGGGAACAAGCTGGCTGTGTTCTAGGGCTGGGGCCAGGGCTGGGGTCAGAGAGTGGGTCGTGCCTCAGAGAAGGGTGTGCGCTGGGGGTATGTGCATGCATGTGTGATTACAGTGACCAGATGTGGTCCAAGAGGGCCAAGGGGCCTTAGCTGTCACCAGCCCAGTGGTTTTAAGCATCTCAGTAATTTAATAACGGTGATCATATAATTGCTGCTCAATTTGTGGAGAGCTTGTCTGTGCTGGATAAGCACTTCCATGTAATCTTATCTGGAGTAATCCCCAAAGTAACCTTATGAGGTCAACATCATTATTGGCCCCATTTTATAGATGAAAATACTGAGGGCACACAGGCATAAGGAGGTAGAATCTAGGAATCCTTTAGGGGTGCTTGGAAACATGATCTCATTGGAAGAAGGGCGGTGGAGGGTTGTCTTGGAGTGTTTGGGTAGCAGGCTTTATAAAGCTGCAGAAATATATATTCTATCAAATGAGTAAATTGGGCTTTACCCTTGGGGGGGGTGATGGGATTGTGTTGGGATGGTTAGGGCTCAAGCCTCCAAGTTGGGGCCTCCACTGCAGACACTGTCATTCTCCTCTTATGGATGGACCATTTGAGGCACAAAGAGGCACAGTGCTGACTTCAAGGTCCCACAGCTAGGGCAAGAGATAGAATCGGAGAGAAAAAACCAGGGTCTTCTCTGGTTCTCGCAGGAGAGGTGGGGTGTCAAGAGCAGTGCCCAGTGTCCACCCTGCACTTCTCTTCTGCCTCAGTGTCTCCAGGGTACGGTCCAGGAGCCCAAGGGCTTTCCTGACACAGTGCAGGAGCCCCTTCATCTCTCAGTGGGGAACAGAGGCCCAGAGAGGAGCAGGGACTCGCACAGGGCCACACACTGTGTCACGATTGGGACCAGACACAGAGCTGTCTCTGTTCTGACCAGGGAAGGGTTTGTTTCCTGAAAACTGTCCCTGTCCCCCACCCCTCCTTTGGCAGGCTGGGTAGCTGTAACCCTCAGAGTGGCCCAGACCAATGCTGGGGGTAGAGATGGGTGTGTCCGGGGGGAGAAAGCTGCCAAGGAGGGTGGGGCAGCATCCAAGAGAAAGAACACCAAGAAGCCCAGACCCCAGACGGAAACCAAATGTATTTACTAGGTCCTGAGAGGATATCTGGAACAATGGAAGTAGAGTGGGGGAAGTCAGACTATAAAAAGGGCTTCTTGATATCCTTACAAAAAAAGAAAGTAGAGTCTTTAGGTTTGACTGTTGTTTCCCTGAAGGATGTTTCTGTAACTTCCTGAAAGCAGGATCCCAGGGCTCTGTGAAGTTTCTCAGATGCTGTTGTTTGTAGACTCAGGGCTGTGGAGCTGGGAAAGACTTGATAGGGTAGTCTTCCCACTTTACAGCTGGTGAAACTGAGGC
The DNA here is from genome assembly GCF_003031525.2 of Neophocaena asiaeorientalis asiaeorientalis. Classification (NCBI taxonomy): domain Eukaryota; kingdom Metazoa; phylum Chordata; class Mammalia; order Artiodactyla; family Phocoenidae; genus Neophocaena; species Neophocaena asiaeorientalis. The sequence goes on from NW_020175787.1 coordinate 375,128, forward strand.
TGCACGGTGAGGCACAGAAGACTTGGGATGGGAGCCTGGGTCTCGCGGCGCCTTTTAAGGGGCGGTTGTGTCGACTTACTGTTCCCGTGGCCTTGGCTGGCCTGGAGGCTCGCGGGGACCATGGAGGGTCCCCTCTTGGAAACACTCAGAGCTGCTAGAGTCAGGACAAGGCCAGGTCCAGTCTGCAGTGAGGTGTGCCCGTTGGATGGTGACCTGCATGGTGGGGAAGCATGGTGGTATGCTTGGTGATGCCACCCCCGTCCAGATGCTGGGGCCCAGCTGTGCACTGTCTGCCCAGCAGCTGGGAGCTGGGAGTCACACCCAGTGGGTGCAGAGGCGGGGACTATTGTATATCATGATTCATTCTGTTCTCCTAGCCCTGAAGGGATGACTAGGCCCTGAGCCCTGATGAGTGCCCACGCCTGTGGACTAAAGTGGCCAACCGTTTGGGCTCCAAGTTCAGACAGGAGGGGACCAGAGAACCTGGGGGAGTCCTCTTCCTCTGCTACCTCCTATCTCTGGAGTATTCCATGATCTGGATCCATCTGTTCTCACTAGTGCAGGGGTATGTAAGCCCCTAAAATCTTTTGCAACATTTTGTGGGCATTTCCGTGGATTCTTTTTCTGCAGAGAAAATCTGTAGGTCTCATCAGGTTGTCGGAGGGCTTGGTGTCACCCAAAGTGCTGACGGGAGGGCAGGGGGCCGAATGCATGGTCTACAGCCTTGAGAGAAGGTTGCTGGAGAGGCAGTATGGTTCTAGTCGAAAGTAGCGTGGTGGCAGTGTAGTGTCGTGGTTCAGAGTATGGTCTTGGAGGCCACTGTTGGCTTCTCTAAACTGGCTCTTCCTCTAAGCCAGCTCCTGTGTGACCTTGGATAAGTTACTGTGTGCATCAATTTCCCCATCTGTAAAATGGGAAAAATAAGAATAGTTATCTCACAGTGTCATAGGCTTTCAAATAAGATAATGTGTTTAAAGAATTTATCCTGGTGCCTGGTACAAAGTAACCACTTGGTTAAAGTTTGCTATTATCAGTTTCAGCTTTGCTGCTAATTTGCTGTGTGATCCTGTTAAGTGCCTTATCTTGGGGTCTTAGTCTCCACCTGCAGCTCTGTTGGGCTTTTCAGGAGCTGCAGGGCGAGGTTGGAGAAGAGGGGAGGGAGGAGGAACCTTCCTCATCCCCCGGCTCCCCAGCCCAGGCCCTCACTGGTGCCTTGAACCCCCCGGCTCCCCAGCCCAGGCCCTCACTGGTGCCTTGAACGTAGCTTTGTCCTAAGGCAAGATTATGTAACCAGTGGGGCCCGGCCAGGCAGGACATGATTCTCAACCTCGTTTTGTCCTCCATTGTCTCTTGCTCTCCCTTCCCCCCACAGGGCTATTGCATTAGCTGACCTGTTCCCCAAGCTCCAGGGATGAAATCGAACCCGTGCTATTCTGCCACCAATTGATTTAGTCTGGAGGTTTGCTGCGCAAGCGGCCCCTCCCCTGGCTACCTGGGGACAGACAGAGCTGATGCCTCTGTGCCTGCTTTGCGGGTGGAGACCGGAACCCCTTTTTAGGGGGATAGGCAGGCTATAGGCTGGGGGGTGGCACCCTTGACCCATGGCCCCTATGGCTTGAACGGGTACACTCCCCCACCATGACTCCCTCCCCACGAGTGACCTACCCATCCTTGCAGCCCAGCGCCAAGCCTCCTCTCCCAGAAAGCCTTCCCTGGTACTTTGGCTGCAGGGAAGTCTCATCTACTGAGCTTTGCATTCTACTCTCTTTAAGAAAACAAAGGCCACAAACTGGCAGGCCACATCCGCCCCATGGGCAGCTTTTACTTGGCCCATGCCAAATCTTGAGCTAGTTGCTAACAGGAGATTTTACGTAAGAATCCCAACTTCTGGCTTCAAAAATGAGAAGATCATACAACTTTGAGTGTAGTTCTCCAGTGGCCACTACTGGAGATGAAGCACGTAAGCTCCTCTTTGCCCCATTCCGCCGCCCACTTCGCACACTTATACAGCCTTTCTAGCCCCCAGGTGTCTGAATTTTGACCCCGTCCTGTAGGCACAGCCAGCTTTCTCTCCTGCGCCGTGGTGTGGTCCCCCGTCTGTCTGCTCTGTGGGCTCTTTGGTGGTGGTGGTGGGGATCTGACTCATCTCTGTGTCCCTCGAAGCATTGTGCCCAGGCTCAGGACTGTGTACACAGCAGGAGCATAATAAGTGCTTCCTTTATGAATGAAGGCGGGGCATTGCTGCTCCTCACCAGCTGTGAAGATTCCATTTAATGGAAGCCTCTGGATCAGCGTGTCCCATGGCCAGAGGATCCTCCTCCCAGATAAGCTGTGGCTGCTTAACCACTGACCCAGGCAGCTTCTTAAGCTGCGGATAAACAGTCACTCAGAGGGTTGTCCCCACGGTGCAGTATAAGCAAGGAGAGGGACATTTCTCCTGAAGCTGTCCCCACATTTCACTCTCCCAGGGGGCTTGGAGGAGCTTGCGGGGAGAGGGAGGCTGGGATCAGCAGCCTTCAGATGGCATCGAGTGCAGACCTCGGCATCCTGGGGAGACAGCGGGCTGGGGGGAAGGATCAGTTCAGGTGTTTCGTGGACTAGGCATCCCCTCCTTCAGGCCTTTCTCTGCTGTATTCTGCTCCTAGAGTGTGCGCCTTAGCCACCAGCTTCTTTGTCCAGCTATCTGTCTGTCCAAGGCGTATTTCACTCTTTTAATTGAAATCCGAACCTTCCCTAGAGGCCGGCTAAGCTATCTCCTCCTTGAAGAGGTCTTAGCTGAGAGGTCACAATTGTGCTGGGGACAAGAAAAACCTGGGAAGCTTGTAGAAAGAAAAAAAACATGCAGGTTTCTGGCCCCCATCTTTGATTCCTTCAGGGTACAGTGTCCCCCTCCCTAGAAGATTCAGACGCAAGGGTCTGTGGACACGCTTTGAGGACCCTGCCTTAGCTCAGGGAGGCCAGGGCTGGTAGGGAGGACCCCTGAATGGCAGCTGTGTGACATCGCGTACCCCTTTCCCTCTGCGGGCTTCTCTCTTACCCTGGGTGCCCTCATACGCTGGGCTCCTCCTGTTGGTTGTGGCTGAAAGCGTCTGGTGAGCCATCCTTGGACGGGATGACGGGGGATCCGGGCAGGTGCCAGTGTCTGGGCAGGGCCCACAGAGATTTCACATTGTTCAGCTAACAGCTCAGAAGAGGAATGCCCTGATGTCAGGGCAGGAGGCAGGCTGGAAGCCCCGGTCTGAGTGGGCAGGGTCTGTGCCCAACGAGGTTGGAGGACTGGCCTGGGCTGCCCAGTGACCTGGCCACAGGCTGAGGGGCACCTTGATGTGTGATCCTGTGGCAGGCAGGCTGAGGCTTCAAGCACAAGCCTATACAAGCCATTTACAGAAGGGTAAACTAAGGTACATGGAGGGAGGGACTCCCCCCGTGTCACACGTGAGCGTGTGGAAAGCCGGGCTTGGACCCCAGATCTTCTGACTCCCGGACAAGAACCCACTCCTCTGTCCTCACCTCACTCTGCAGGGTCGGTGCCAGATCTCCCAGCTGGGACAGTCTGCTTGTCTGTGACAGCCTTGAGGCTTGGGCCTGGAAAAGTGAAGCCACCATCGTCACAGCCACCCTGGAGGCATGAAACCGGTTGGGTGTGCAAATTACCTCTCAAACATCCTCCATCCCATTTTTTTTTTTTTTCCTTAAACTGTCTCTGATGGGCCGGCTGCCTCTGTGCCCGTTTCCGCCTGGCACTGGGCTTCATGCTCTTTATTCTGAGAACAAAGCTTCCTTCTGACAGTCCTCCTGCCGACAACGGGAAAAGGGCAGGCATGGCACTGGGCCTCCCTCCTCCGCCTCCTCTAGCTGGGAGCATGGGGCAGCCTTTGTCAGATGCTGGACCCCAGCAGCACTGGTGGGCTGGGAGGGAGCCCAGCTGCAGCCCAGTCCATGTTCCCACTGGGGCTGGAGCCACCCTGTGGGCCCAGCTGTCAGACCCAAAAGTGGCCAAAGTGGTGGGCAAAGGTATCGGACAGGGACCGGCGTAAGTCCTTTTCTGGTCCAAGCAGTTACTTGTCCCAGGACTGTTCATGTGACAGCCATCAAGATTCCAGCTGGCACAGGTGGAGTTTCATTTCTGCCTCCAGGCAACCCTGGTCTCCTAGGGGACTGCAGAAACTAAAAGGTGCTCAGATGAGGGCAGCCATAGTCCCTCATCCAACACATTTTTATTGAGCATCTACTTTGTTCCAGGCACTTTTCTGGGCACTGGGACACAGCAGTGAACAAAACAGCCCAGTCCCTGTTTTGGACTTGGGGGTGACACTCTGGTAGTGGGAGAGAGTCAACAAACCAAAGAATACTAGCTACTTGTCAACTGGCAAGAAGTGCCTGCCACAAAAATAAAGCTGGGTTGGGGGTGGACAGTGTGACTTAAGGGAGTGGCTCTGCTGTGTTGGGGGTCATGGAAAGTCTCTGGTAAGGGGACAGGAGACTCCAGGAGGGGAGCTAGGGAGCCACGGGGTATGTGGGGAAGAGCATTCCAGGCAGAGGGAACAGCAACGCAAGGCTTTGAAGCAAGAGGGTGCAGGGTGTGCTCGAGGAGCAGCAGCAAGGAGGCTGGTGTGGCAGGGGCGGAAGAATAAGAGCCGTCCTGGGAGGAGATGTGGCCAGAGGGAGTCTGCCCAGGGGCGGAGGGGATTGCCTATGGCCTCCTGCCCTTCAAGAGGACTTCGCCGTTTGGTCTGAGTAAAGGGTAAAGTAAAGAAAAGCTGCTGAGCGGCTGGGGCTGAGGGCTGCCTTGTTTTGACACATGTTTGAGGGGGATCCTGTGGGCTGCTGCGTGGAGAGAAGCCTGGAGGCTGGAAGCAGGATGCCCGCCAGCTGGTGGGTGCCACAGGTGAGGGAGGACGGCTCAGCGTGGAGAGTGGGAGGCGGCCCGGGGTCAGATTCTGAATTGGTATCACTGGATGTGCCGATGGGTTAGGTGTGGGCTGTGAGAGGAAGGTGTCAATGGCAAGGTTTCTGGCCTGAGGGACTGGAAGGCTGCAGGACAGCAGGTCTGGGGAGAGAAATGGAGATTTCAGGTCAGATGTTTTGGGTTGGAGCATACCTGGTGGGAGGGAGACACATGGGTAGAGGTTGGTCCTGGGCCTGCACATTCTTGTCGTTGAAGGGGTGTGAGGGGTGCCCTGTAGGACCTCCCGAACTCTGAGAATCTGTCTGTAAGAATAAGTATTTCCTGGGCCTTTCGTGTTCTTTTTCTTTCTTTGTAAACCTCCTCCTGCTTTTCCCTTCCTCCTGGACAGAGGAAAAAGGCCGATTCTGAGGACTCACTGTCTTGGAGGTGGCCCTGGCCTTTCTGCCTGCCGTGCTTCTTGGGTGGGGAGCTAGGGGGAGCCCTGGAAGGGGAGGCCAGAGGCCTCAGGCCTTGCCCTGGCTCGGCTGCCAACAGAGAGAGGTTTCTCTCTGTGCCTTGGTTTCCTCTCCTGCACACCGACGTGTTAAGCTGGCCCCCCCGGTTCTGAGGGTGGCAGGGAGCACTTGAGGAGGCTGGATGCACAGAGGTGAAGAACCTGGCTTGAAGTCCAGTGTGGGTGCGAATCCTTGCTTGGCCGCCTGGCTGTGAGACTCTGGGCCAGTGACATAACCTCTCCGAGCCTCAGTTTTCTCATCTGTGAAAATGGGCCAACCATAGTACCTGCATCACAGAGTCGCTGTGAGGGTTAAATGAGAAAATGCACACGAAGCACTTAGCCAAGGCCCTGGTATATACCACACCCAGTTATCAGGGGCTGTTAGTGACTGTGCAGTTGGTCAGGTTAAGGGGTTTTGCCTGGTAGGTGGTGGGGGCCATGGAAGGCTATCGAGTAGAAACCTGGTACTCATGTGGTCTGAGGAGGCTGCTGTGAGTTTGGAGACTTGGGCTGAGCCCCTTCCACCTGCCAGAGTGAGAACTGAGGGCCAGCCCTGATGGACTCTCCTGCCCTTCCTTTAATTGTGGGTCTTCACTGACTTGGCATGGGCAACCTCTGTCTTTTTTTTAATTTTTTTTTTTGCGGTACGCGGGCCTCTCACTGTGGTGGCCTCTCCCGTTGCGGAGCACAGGCTCCGGACGCGCAGGCTCAGCGGCCATGGCTCACGGGCCTAGCCGCTCCGCGGCATGTGGGATCCTCCCGGACCAGGGCGCAAACCCGTGTCCGCTGCATCGGCAGGCGGACTCTCAACCACTGCGCCACCAGGGAAGCCCTGGCAACCTCTGTCTTGAACAGGTCCCTTGGGGATGGGGGTGGTCATTTTCCTGAAGATCTCCTACAGAACCCTTTGTCTCTACGTCCCAATGGCTGACCTTAGGGAATGTGAGTGTGGGGCTCTGAGGGTGGGTGATGTTGAATGTACTCGAGTTGTCTGGACAGGATCAGCGGGGGCAGGGCAGGCCTGGAGTGACATTCCACTGGGCACTTGGATGTGACCTCGGTTGCTGGTCTGGGTCCCGGCTGGGTGGTGCTTGCTCCACCGGGACCATGGAGAAGTTGACAATGGGCGGAATGTGGCCCCCTTAGGACCCACACTTCAGTGGTGCCCAGGCATGCTGGCCGAGCCCTGTGCTTTTGCAAGCCTGTTACCCAGCAGTTGAATCGTGTCAGGACGGCCAAGGACATTTCAGATTCCCCCAGGGCTGGCAGCCAGGCTGTCACCAGGCATTGCTTGTTTTCCCAGGGTCCAAGGGCTTTTTGGGATGGAGAGGGCTCTGGAGATATTCCAGGAACTTTTCTTAACAGCTGGGTAAATTGAGATCCAGGTCAAGGCACTTGACCAAGGTCTCACAAGGCCGCCTCCCTCCTACCTGTCACCTCCCTCTGTTCCCGTGTCCCTTGCTCAGACTCCTGGCCTCCTGCCCGGACGTTTGAAACAACCTCCATCTTCTGGGCTCTCTAAGAGCTTTGTTTGTCTTCCTATTATCCTAATCTTGCCATAACCTGCCAGGCACACATGCTGTTCGAGTGTGCCTGCCCTCCTTTCCCCTCTGGTCCCAGACAAAGCACGGAGGCTCTGAGCGCAGGCCCCAGAGCCAGACTGACCTCAGTTTGAATCCCAGCTCTGCCCCTTCCTAACACGGCGAACTGGGGCAAGATACTCCACATTTCTGAGCCTCAGTGTCTCTGTCTACGAAATGAAAACAGTAGCAGTACGTAGTTTATGAGGTTGTCTTCATGACTAAATGAGATAATACGTGAAGTGCTGGGTATAATACCTGTCCAGAATGAGCTCTCAAAAATGGTCATTGTTGGGAGTTCCCTGGTGGTCCAATGGTTAGGATTTGACACTTTCACTGCCGTGGCCAGGGTTCAATCCCTGGTCGGGGAACTGAGATCACGCAGCCAAAAAAAAAAAGGGTCATTGTTACAAAGACCCATCAGTGCTGGTTGAACTGAAAAGTCAAGGAGGGCATGGAAGAGTAGACAAAGCTCTGGACCTGGAGGAAGAAGATGTGGGCTCCAAGTTCATTGCCAAACTTTGCCTCACCGTGTACTTTTGGGAAGTCACTCTTCCTCCAGGAACCCCACTTTCCTCATTTGAGAAAGAGGGAAGAAATCCCTGCCACGATCTTAGAAGCTTGTCATGTGATGCCAGAGCAGCATCTGTGAAAAAGCTTTGCATCTGTGCAGTGATTTAAAAATGGCACAGTGGTGGCTGTGGTGTGCTGATGGTGACGAGGACGTTGTAGCCACAGCAGTGGACAACTGGCTGGGGTGGAGGCTGGTCAGTCTGCAAATGCTCAGCACCCACGCAGGCTTCCCGTTCCTGCCTGCCTGCTCCCGCCTCCAGCAGCCCGCCTTTAGCATTAGCCTCAGCATTGCGCTCTCGAAGATGTAGGAGGTGCAAAGACCCGATGGCATCTTCTGAGCCGTAGTGAGTTTTGGGTTATCTGTGGCAGATCCCGTGGAATGTAGGATTACAGCCAGGCACTGGTTCAAATCTCAGCTCAGCACTTCCCAACTGGAAGCTCGAGCCAGCTGCTTAACTTCCATGAGCCTGTTTCCACATTTGTAAAATGAGGCCTTGATGAAGCAGAGGCCAAGCGTTTAGCAAAGGGCATAGCACACGGTTATAGGGAGAGGTTGTATCGTGGTGGAGCATGGTGCCTGATGGGCTTACGGGTGGCGGGAGTGGGGGCCATCGTGCCCATTTCTGGGGATGAGCAGTGGAGGTCAGTTACACTCCAGAATTGCCCAGCTTCGAGTTAGAAGGGCCCCTGGAATCATCTGGCACCATTCCACTTTACTGGTGAACAAAGCAAGGCCTGACAGGAGCAGGTGCTTGGTGGGGTCACTGGCAGGTTTGTGCAAGGCTGGGCCTAAGGCGGGGCGAGGGAGGCCCTTAGAGGTAGACTGTGAGGGGCACTCAGGGGCCGCGGTGCGACTCTCACCAGTGTCATGCAGGTGCATGCCAGCGCCTGGGAGTGGGTGCCTCCTTCATGTTTGTGCCTGCTGCCTGGATGCCTCACCCTAGCCCAGTCTAGGACTAGAGCGCCAGTCTCCTGACCCCAGGAACTGGTCCCCGAACCTTGGGGGTCTGGGGACACCTGTCAACTACCTTGTAGAGGCTCACCAAGGTCCCCTGGCCCCTTTAAAAAGGACCTTCGATAAATAGGTTACCTGCCCGGTGCTTTTTACTCTGTCTCTGCTCTCTAGCGGTCTGTGATGCAGAGAAAGCGAGGTCCTCCCGCCCCCTCTCCCCACCTGCTGCCCCTTCCCCTGCCAGCTGCGCCTCCATGTAAGCATTTGAGCCCCTCACCCTGGAGGGGAGGCATGTTAGCGGTGGGCTTCTGTCACGGGACAAGCCCCAGCGAGTCTGGAGGGACGAGGCTGCTTTCATGTGGGCCCTGATGAAGCTTCCCTGGTCTCAGCAGGCCTAGGTTGTGCCCACCAGGCCTCGAGGAGATTAGGGGGCTTCTGTGGCTCCAAGCGCCTCAAGGCTTTCCCTTCGTCTTTGTTGCCCCCAGTGCACCTGGCTTCCCTCCACTCTGGCCACAGGGCCTGGAGCCTTTTCAGTTTCCCCAAGGCTTCTGGGAAGCCTGGTCTTGAGGTGTCCATCTGGGCCAATCTCCCCATCACCACCTCCGGGCCTGCAGGCTGGGCCTCAGGTGACCTGTGAAGAGGTGGCCACAGCTGCTAATCCCTGCAGGGGTTCCTGGGATCACCCCGGGCTGGCAGGAGCCTAGGCCACCCTTGTGGTTTGATGTGAGGGGCCTTGGACAGTCGGCAGTCTCCATCCCCAGGTCCTACATGTACAGACATGGCATTATTTTCCCCACTGCTGCTCTTGGGACCTGAAATTCTGCTACTTAGCAAGTTTCCTGGTGCTCTCCTTGGTGTCCTCTAAAAAGGCAAATACCAGGGCTTCCCTGGTGACGCAGTGGTTAAGAATCCACCTGCCAATGCAAGGGACACGGGTTCGAGGCCTGGTCCAGGAAGATCCCACATGCGGCAGAGCAACTAAGCCTGTGTTCCACAACTACTGAGCCTGTGCTCTAGAGCCCGTGAGCCACAACTGCTGAGCCCGTGAGCCACAGCTACTGAAGCCCACGCGCCTAGAGCCCGTGCTCCGCAACAAGAGAAGCCACCGCGATGAGAAGCCCACACACCACAACTGTGTGCTCATGGCCGAGTTGCTTCTCCTCTCTGGGCTTTGTAAGGCCCTCTTCAGCCCTAGCACCTCCGCACTCAGGCAGTTACCCTTCTTTCTTTGCGGGGGTTAGGGGATGGGGCAGGGAGGGCAATGGAAGGGTCTGGCCACTGAGCGGGGTTGGGTCAGGGACCAAAAGCCAACATCACAGGCGCTTTGACCACCTGCTGGCCTGATAGGAGATATCAGTCCTTCTTCCTCTTCTCAGGACAGGCGGGGAAACTGAGGTCTGGGGTGGGGGAAGGGCCCTGCTTGGATCGCATAGGCAGTCAGGCAGGGCTGCAGCCAGAGCCCGGTTACCCTTGCTGACAGTGAGGGCTCAGCTGCTCCTGGCTGCCATCTTTCTTGAGAGGAAGCCTAGGGCCCATTGGCGTCAGGGTCAGGGACATGCTTTCTCCTCTTCCATGGAAGGCACCTCTGGCAGGGCAGGGGTGAGGGAGCAGGATCCCTGCCTGCTGAGGGGTCCCCTGGGCATGGGGCAGAGTCAGACAAGACATCCTCTTCCTGAGGTTAGGAGGTAGGGGTCGGTGGCCTCTGGCAAGGGACATGGTGGTGAGGAGGCCTGGAGGCTTCTGGGAACGTGGTTGGTGGCTCAGGGTGCCCTAGGGCCACCCGCTCCCTCCCAGAGAGGGAATTGGGTGGACAGTCATGCTATTTGTCCTGGCTCTGGGATTAGTTGTGACTGTGTTACGTGAGGAGCGTGGAGCCATTAAGAGGATGCGGTGACGCGAAGTGGAGTGGAGCTGAGTGGCTACTGCCTGGAGCTCGGGTGGGTCCTGTCATTTTCTCCCCGGCCTCCCTGTACCCTCTGACCACAGCCCCGTGTCCCCTCCCTCCTGTCCAGTCCTCCCAGGTCTGTCTGATGTGTGTGTACCCACAGTGTGTACGTGTTCATACCAATGCGGGAGGGGGCCAGGGGGTGCAGGGGTTAGGGCGAGCTGGCCCCTAAGCCTGGCACCGGGTCCTGTCTGCATTCAGGACCAGAAGTGGGTTCCTCAAGTGTCCCAGCCCCCAGTACTGCACCAGGGAGATGGGCCAGGGCTGACCTGGCAGATTCCTGATGGAAAAGGAGACCATGGCTGAGGGGTGGGAAGGAAGGGCTTAGCTTCTCTTTGAGCTTCTCCTGACAGCTCAGCGAGTTCACAAATCCACCTGAAGCCAGCAGGTCTGGGAGTTAAAGATTTACTGCAAGGCCATGGGGGGAGCTGGAATGACGAGGTCCCAGGGGCTCAGATGTTACATTCATGGCTTCAGTCCTATCTTGACGGTGAGGCTATGGCTTGTTTAAGTCGGAGGGGCTGCTACAGAGTTTCCATTTGGCTTTTTCCACTTGGCTTTTGGAGAGGGGGGCGGTCACAATCTCCCTGAATTTGTATGGAGTATGGCATCTGTCTGGGGAGAGTCCACTAATAGCCTTCATGATACTCTCAAAGGGTTCTTGTTTTTAATTTAATTTATTTTTTATTTCTTTGGTTTTTTTGCGTTGGGTCTTCTTTGCTGCGCATGGGCTTTAGTTGTGGCAAGTGGGGGCTACTCTTCGTTGTGGTGTGCGGGCTTCTCATTGCGGTGGCTTCTCTTGTTGCGGAGCACGGACTCTTGGCGCATGGACTTCAGTAGTTGTGGCTCGTGGGCTCTAGAGCGCAGGCTCAGTAGTTTTGGCGCACAGGCTTACTTGCTCCGTGGCATGTGAGATCTTCCCGGACCAGGGCTTGAACCCACGTCCCCTGCATTGGCAGGCGGATTCTTAACCACTGCGCTGGTTAGAGAAGTCCTCTCAAAGGGTTCTGTAACCCCAGGAGGTCACAAACTTCTGATCTAATCTCTACCCCTTGCTGTCCAGGTAAGGAAACAGGCTCAGAGAAGGGAAGGGTATTGCCCAGAGGGAGCCAATGGAAGCACTGGAATGCTGATGTGGACTCCAGGCCCATGCGGAGTTTGCTTCCACATCCTAGAGATGGAGGGCTCCCCCACTCCCATACACCTGTTTCTCAGAATCTGTCAGGGATCATACGGCAACCTGGAGTGGGCAAGTGGGAGGGCAGGGGCCGGGGCTGACCAGCACTTCCCGGCTCCTCTGCAGGGGTGGCAGACGGGGGAATGAATAATGGTAAACTTGTTTGTACTTCTTTGAGAGAAGATGACGAATAACTGAGGTCGTGATTGGGAAGTGCTTGTACCTGGCATGCAGCAGACCTGTGAGGCTGTCCAGTCACCATTGTCCTTTGAGTTGTGGCCCTTTTAGCTGAGATCTCCTGCGTCTGAGCCTCACCACCTCTCTCTCCCATTCCTCAGCATGAGGCCTCTGCCTGGGGCATAGAGGCAGCCTCCCTTTCTCATGTGGGGTCTCTGCCTATCTGGGGATGACACAGGCCCCCGGGGCGGGGGAAGGTGAAGACCCTCTGGATGAGGTCCTGCCTCTGGGGATCTGTGGTGCCCCTGTCTGCCCGTGATGGAAGGCTTTCCCATTGCCGGAGGAGCCGATCAGCCCGCACTGAGGCAGCTGGGGCTGGTTACCTGCAGGAAGCCTGTCTCTGGGTACATTCTGGGCCGCCCACCTGGTTCAAGAATGGTGTGGAATGCTGGGCAGCTGCCCGGAGGTTACAAGCAGGGGCTCCGAGGTGGGCCGGCTTGGGGTTGTCCTGGTTCTCCCCCTGCCCAGCTGTGTGACCTTGAGTCAGTTGCTTCGTACCCTCTCTGAGCCTAGGTTTCCTGCCTGTGAGAGCACGTATATGGGTGACACCAGCGTGAGGATTGGGTGTGATAAATCAGGGAAAGCTGGTGTGGGGCTGGCAAGTTACCAGGAGCTCAGTCAGTGCTGGCTGCTGTCAGCGAGGGAGGTTATGATATTTGCAAAGAAATATCTTTCTGTTTTTTTCAAGTGCCTGTGATCTGAGCCTAAGAAAAATAGCTAGGAATGGATTTGACTCTGCGTAGATGGATTTGGGGGTTGGGTGGAGAGAGTCCTATTTTGGGGAGTTCCGTGGGCTAACGAAGAGCTTGCCTTGTGAGGGTCCTGCCCACCTTGGTCTGCCCTAGAGCGTCAGTGGCACCAGAGGGCAGCTGGTCCTGACCTGTCTTGTTCCCCACTCTGCAAACCCCCTTGCCCCCAGCTGTCTTGTTTGTTTGCTCAGTAAACTCTTTTCTTCAGAGCTGGTGCAAAGATAAACTCTCCACTCAGGGCTTGTTGGAAGAAACACAAATTCTCAACAAGTGGCGGGTATAAGTTCTTGAGGTTTCTGTTGGGCATCCCCCTCCGGGGAACCCAGAACAAACCCCAGGTTGAGAACTGGGGAGTGAACGGGCGCTTTATGCTTTGTTTGCTTGTCAACTGATGCGTGATTTGTGGGTCTGCTTCCAAGAAGGATCGTTAGAGGCTGCTTTTGATGTTAAAACACACGTAAAATGCATGAAAATGAAAACGGAAAGTGGTATTCAAAGGGAGTGGAGCATGGGGTGTATGGGCGCTGGCTTATGTCAGCCGTCCTAGGTGAACACGGGAGGGCGTGTGTTGCTGAAGGATGGTGAGCTGGCGCCTCTGTGCTGAGATTCCCAGTTACCCGCTTGTTAGCTCTGTGGCTGGGCAAGTCATGGGCCCCCTCTGGGCCTCGGTTTCCTTATCTGTAAAATGAAGGGAACGTAGGTCATGGTGCTCTTGTAAGGATTAATAGTAGCATGTAGTGCAGGCATATCATGTCTAATAAATGGGAGTTCATGTTTTAATGCATTTAGCTTGGCAATTCCTCATAGCACATTCAAAAAGGGAAAGGTCATTGGCAAGGGCACTTTGCTCTTAAGTACCTGCTGTGGGTGGGAGACCGCTTCTGCCTTGGAAAGCTTTAGGTGAAGTTGGGAACCAGTGTTCTAGTTATAATTGCAGCCGACATCTGGCAGCATAAATCCGGCACTGTGTGGTGGGGTATGGAGCAGGAGAGCTCATCTAGGACTTCTGAAATCCACAGCTGGCAGAGTCCAGTTCTCGGCAGAGGCTGGCCTTGGAGGAGGACGTGCAGGGTTTTAATGGGTAAGAAAATGGGCCAAGGCAGGTGGGGGTGGGGCAGGCCTGGCAATGCCACCTTGGGGGGGAGGGGCCATCACTGCAAGATGGACTGTATACTCTGTAACCCTGAGACCTTGAGCCAGACTTCTGACAGTCCCTTGGTGGCAACCATGGACTCCGGGGTGACTGATGGGTGGCATCTTAGCCCCCAGCCAGGCGGTACTGCGGGGCTATGGGGGATGGTGTGGGCAGCAGATTACAGCAGAGGAAGGGATTTGCTTCTGGTCTCCGCCTCCCAAGGGTGTAATTGCACTGGAGAAACTCCTGCACAGCTGGGAAGCAAATGTGGAGGATTTTCTTTGCTGTTCGTGGTGGGTGGGGCAGGCTAGGGCGGGGTAGCTGGTGGAGCAACACGGCTGTGGGGTATGGCTGGGTAATGGGTGGTGGGGTGACTGTGCTGGGGGTGTGACAGGATGGGAGGGGCCAAGTCAGCTCTGGGGAGTGGCCCTGGGATTGCATGTGGGGCTACCAGTGCCTGGCTGGCAGCCACTCCTCCTCCCCGAGGCCAGGTGCCCATTCAAATAATTTTGAGCCTGCTTGTGGGGCTCTCCCTGAACTCCTCTCAGCTCCCCGCCCCATACTCGTGCCTGTGACCCAGATGCCCATGATGACACCATTTGAACATCTCGGCACCATGTGAGTTTGCCTGTCCATTTGTGTGCCTGTGAGAGGGGAGGGAGTAGGGGGCACGGTCAGGAGTGACCCAGGCAGGGTGAGCATGGGCTGGGTGAGCATGCGGGGCTCTGGGGACCTGCTCCATTCACCTGGCAGCAGCATCACACCAGATAAAACCTTGGAGCCCAGAGGCCTGCATCTTCAGTGCCCAGTGCCAGGCTTGGTACCTGGCGGTGCTCAGGTACAGAATGAGGGAACAGGGAATGGATCCTCTGCTTGTTCCCAACTTCCAGTGTGCTCCCAAGCCTGACGTCTCTTCCTCTTTCTGGATCCACTATCAATTTGATATGTGGCCTTGGGTCAGTTCCTTCCTGAGCCTCAGTTTCCAACTCCATTAAATGGATAATCATTTTGTTAGCCTGTATCACTATGTGCCAGGCACTGAGAAGTTTTACACACATCATCTCTCTTAGTCTTGGCAAGAGCCCTGCAAGATAGATTAGTATAAACCCTATTTTATACTTGGGGAAATGGAGGCTCAGAGAGGTCGAGAGATTTGTGCAAAGGTCACAGGCTGGTAAATAATGGAGGCAAGGTTCAAGACCATGCAAGCTGGCTGCAGTCTGAGCCTTTCACAGAGAGGCTAGCAGCCATTGCATCACTGCCCCTCAGACGGTTGGGGTGAAACAGCATGATGCATTCGGCCCTTCACAAAAGGCCTGCTGCACATGGTAGGCAGCAAGTACATGGGAGTTGGGTTGTTAAGTGCATTTTACCGTAAAAGGCACAGGGAGCTCTTGGTCTCATTCCTGGAGCCCACCTGTCTATCCATGGCAGAGCTGGACCTCCTCCCCGGTCCTGCTCTCTAGACAGCTTGGTCTCCGAGAAGTCCCTTGTACCTCTGCCTCCTTTTCCTTTGGGTCCTAGAGAGGATTGTGGGGGCACCAGAGCATTTTGGAGTGACGGGTGGGGTTGTGAATGACTTTCAACTCCAGAGCAGTGGCCACAGTTACCGTGGTATTTCCCGAAAGTGCAGTGTTGCCATGGCATCTCCATGACAACCAGAGCATCTCATTCATTATCCCCAGCACCTTGGCAGGGAAAGCTAGGCCTAGGGCTGGGAGAGCACAGTGGAAGCCTGGCTGAGGGCTGGAGGCCTTGGTAGCTGAGGCCCCCTCATGCTCTCCCCTGTCCCTGCCAAGATTCCCCTATGGGCTCTGGATCCATCACCATTTCATGGGGTCTGGGTTCAAATTTCAGCTCTGTCACTGACTAGCTGTATGGTTTTGGGCAAGTGACTTAGCATCTCTGAGTCTTATTTTCTGCAGCTGTAAGTGTGAATAATGACAGTACTAGTTGTAAGGATTAATTGAGAGAAAGTATGTAAAAGTGCTCAGCGCAGTGCCCGGCTCAGGGTAAACGCAGTTAAAAATAACGATGATAATTATAATGGTATTATTGCTATTATTTTTATTATAGAAACACCTGGGCTTCATGGAGGACTGAAAGTCACTTCACCTTGGGCCTCAGTCTCCTTATCTGTACACTGGGAATAATAACAGCTGCTCATCATTTATATCCTGAGTATTCAGTAAGGACCATTGCTGGGAAAAGTAATGGGAGCTTCCACAATGAATCAGACTTGTCCCTGCCCTTTGGGGCACCCAGGCATGTGGGGAAGCCCTCTGTGTGCCAGGTACCAGGCAGGGCCTGCCCATGCACAGGTCAGTATATCCTGGTTCTGCCCTGTGATCTGCAGGTTCCAGGGCACAGAGCCGTGTGTAGAAATGCCCCAAGTCTGCTCTGCATGGACCACACACTCAGATGTGCTCAGGGGCTGGGCAGGAAGCCAAATGAGAGAGGGAGGTTGGTTATGGGACTGTGTTAACCCATCTGAGGCCAGCGCTTTATAGCGTCAGCTGATGGTGGCCAGTGGGCGTGTGTCACCAAAATGTGCTCTTTTTATATTTCTTTTTTAAATTTTATGTATTTATTTTATTTTTTTGGCCATGCTGTGCTGCATGCAGGAGCTTTGTTCCCTGACCGGGGATCGAATCTGTGCCTCTGCAGTGGAAGCTCGGAGTCTTAAACACTGGACTGCCAGGGAAGTCCCTAAAATGTACTCTTTTTAAAGAAGTTGGAAGTTCTGACTTTTATATGAAATCTCCTGATTTTAAGATGTTGATAGCTAATCTCAAAGAAAAATGCTGTCAAGGAACAAGAATGCTGCATCCTGTTTTAGCTTGAGGCTCCTGGTTTTCAGCTTCCATGCTATAGCTTACGGATGGGATGAGAGCCTAAGGAATGGGACATGGGGGCGGGAAATGGGGTGATGGGTGGAGATGACTTCAGAGAGGTGATGACATTGGAACTAGGGTCTTGAAGGATGAGTAAGTGTCCTAAGGGGTAGGGGGAGGCATTCCAAGCAATGGGAACTTCATTAGCAAAGGCTCAGATGCATGACCAAGATTGGTGACTGGTTGGGCGAGGCTGGAGTTTAGGGAAACGGCTGGTGATGTCGGCAAGGCCCAGGCAGGCCCGGGGCGGGAGGGAGGTGTTGAGGCCTCAGCCCCCCAGCTGTCCTTGAGGCCTGGGTGGCTGCAGAGGGGTTAGAAACCCACAGTTTGCCATCCCTTGAGCTACAGGGGTACAGGAATTCAGGCGGGCACGGAGGGCCTTGAATGGCTGGTGCCAGGCCTTTGAGGGGTTGCAGTGGGGCCAGTGCTGGAGGCCCCCGTTGCCAGCTCACTGGTGGTCAGCACTTTGCCAGGGTATTCGGCCTTCTCTGGGGATGGGGGCCAGTTGGCCCACTCTCTTTCTCCCTTTACCCTCTCTCGGGCCTGGGCTTTGCGTGGCCTTCTCCCTAGCCTGCTGGCCTCTATCTGGCCTCTGCTCATCCATCCAGCTCCCGGGCAAGACACGCCTTCTCAAAATGGGGATTTGGGATTCCAAGGGCTGTTAGAGACTTGAGAGAGAGAGTGCACGGAACTTGATGGTGTTTTGTGCGCTCAGGTGTTACCCACATCGTGAGTATGTTAAATAGGCAACAGGAGTGCATGAAAACAGCGGCTGACCCTTGCTCAGCACTGTGTGCCAGGCATGGCACCTCCTATGTATCCACTCATTTAATTTTCACAACTTCGGGAAATATGTCAAGTTTTCCCATTTTACAGATTAGGAAGCTGGGGGCACTGAGAAGTTAAATAACTTGCCCAAGATTACAAAATTACTGGGTGGTAGGGCTTGGGTTTGAACGAAGCTGCCTGGCTCTAGTCTGCCCACGTAGTCCTTAGGCTCTACTAACTAGGGCTTTAGGTCCATGGATGGGGTAGGGGACACGGAGTTTGGACTCTGAAATTGTTAAAACATTTTCTAGCATATGTGCATATTTTTTATGGAGAAATGTTGTCAGATTCACGCAGGGGTCTGTGACCCCGAGATGCCTGAGACTGCTGGTTGTGTCGTCATTAGCACACAGGTGGAAAGGCTGTTAATGCAATAGACCGAAGGCCAGAGACCCGCAGTGCCCAGGCCTGCAGGGGATGTGGGGCTAGGTGGCCCGAATAGGCAGGTGCCCCCAGGCAGCAGGCAGGGCACCTTCGAGGCAGCTCTGCCTCCCCACCCACTGTGCTCCTGCCCTGGCCCCAGGCCAAGGCTCGCTGTGGCTGCAGGGCAGAGGGCTGCCCTTATCAATGGGAAGTGGGACATGGGTGCCCTTTGGGAATAATGGCAGGGCCAGTCACCTCAGCTCTTGTGGCTCCACCCAGGAAGCCTGCCCCTTCTGGCCCTGCTCTCAGGTGGAATTGCAGGGACTCCCTGGAAAGCTCTGCCTACTGCCTTAGCTCCAAGCTGTGTATGTGTCCCTCACTGATCCTACCCCTGGTCAACCCTTACTTGGTCTTCTGGCCAGTTCAGCTACTACTTCCTCCAAGAAGCCTTCCATTGTCCTCCCCCTTCCTCCTGCAGGGGGATTAAGTGCCCCTCAGTTCTCTCAAATACCCTCCCTTCCCCTGTCACACTCCCTGCATTGTAGGTGCTTGTTTTCTTGGCTGCCCCAGCTTCCCTGTGATGCTGGCACATAGTGGAGACTGAATTGTAGAACATCAGAGGTGGAAGAGCCCCCAGACACCATCTGGCCCAGGCCCCTCTCTAACAGGCGAGAAGCCCAGAAAGGGGCAGGGTGTGCCTGGGGTCACACAGCACGTTATGGCAGAACTGGGAGCAGACCCGATGTCCAAGACATGTCCTCATTTCACACCCCTGCCTCTTGCTTCTGAGCACATCTTTTAAAAACATTTGTTTTCTTATATTCACAAAAATGATAAATGATTATTGTAGAAAATTTAGGAAACAAAGGCAAATAAAAACCAGAGATAATTGTTACCATTTTTGTTTAGTTTTTTGGATTCGTACCAGTTTCTGGCTTATGCATAAAATTTTTCACAAAAATATGACCATGCATACGGTCTTACAAATGTTTTCCACTTTAACAATATATATGGTAATTATATTTCTTTTTCTTTTCTTAATTTTTGGCTGCATTGGGTCTTCGTTGCTCCGTGCAGGCTTTCTCTGGTTGCAGTGAGTGGGGGCTACTCTTCTTTGCGGTGTGCGGGCTTCTCATTGCAGTGACTTCTCTTGTTGCGGAGCGTGGGCTCTAGGCGCGCAGGCTTCAGTAGTTGTGGCGCATGGGCTCGGTAGCTGTGGCTCACGGGCTTAGTTGCTCTGCGTGGCATGTGGGATCTTCCTGGACCAGGGCTCGAACCCATGTCCCCTGCATTGGCAGGCAGCTTCTTAACCACTGCGCCACCAGGGAAGTCCTGGTAATTATATTTCTATGTCAGTAAATGTCCTCCTTCAACATACTGTAAATGGCTGCCCGGGATTCCATCACATGCTTGCATTATAATTGCTAAAGACAATCCCCTATGGTTGGGCATTTGCTATTATAAACATCTGTTGCTGTTATAAACAGCACTGGGAGTCGTATTCTTGTGGGGAAATCTTGACACACTTCTGCAATTACTCCCTGTAGGATAAGTTCCTAGAAGTACAATTGTAGGGTCTCTAGTATACTGTATCCACGCTAAGCATACCATATAGTCTTGGGCTGGGAGGGATTTTGAAGATCTTCCCCCCCAACCCCGATTCTGGGTCTGAGGCTCACATTCCCTCCCTGGCAGCAGCCCAGTCCCTCACACCTTCTGTCCTTGTCCCCGTCTCCCATCTCCAGGGGAGCTCTTCTGCCAGCTTTCAGCAGCTGCCTCCACTCATGTTAAAGGGAGACTGGAGGACCGTGGTATGGGGGGCCGCTGTTTGGGTGAGGATGTTGGGCAACTTGGGATCCTCAAGTTGGGGGGTTCAGTCGCCTGCTGTCCTTGTGCCGCTGTGGGCACGTACCCTGAGGATGAGAGATGCCTGTTGCATTAAGGGGCAGATAGCGACAGCTGCGATTTCTTGAGCGTTGCTTATGCGGGGCTCCTCTGACAGGTTTACTCACTTATCTCTTGGCCCCACCCCGCTGCTGCAGGGGTGGTGCTTTCCAGATGAGACCACTGGTGTTTGAGAGGGGCTCCTAGCACAGCCAAGCTGCTGATGCCTCACAGCCCTGAGTTTGCATCCTAGCCTGAGCCTCAGTCTTTTCGTCTGTCAGATGGGGCTGCTGGGTGCATTCAGAGAAATGGGTGGGGAAGCACGTGGGGAAGTGAGGGGAAGATGGTGAGAACGTGGTGTTGGGTCGTGATTTAGAATTCCACCTCTAGCTCCTAGGCCTTGCAAATGCTTAGTGTCTCACTTTGTCCTTCCTGCTTCTGGAGTTTTCTTGGTTTAGTCTTGGACTGATCTTTATGATAAATAGCAACTATCATTGTAGACATCATATGCTAGGTACTGCCCAGTGTGATTTATACACATTAGTGGATGTAATCTCCCAGCCTCTTGTGAGGCAGGTACTGTTGTCAACAGATGGGGAGGCTGAGGCTCAGAGAGATTGACAAGCTTGCCCCAAATCATGAACTCACGTTGGGTAGCGGTCATTGAATCTGGGCCCACCGCGAGGTCAGGACCTGTGGGTCCACAGTCAGCGGACCCCCGGAGCCCACACTCTGACTTTCCGCCTTCTGACTCTCCTCCTCTCTCCACAGCCTTAGCCCCGGGGGCCCCACCGAGCGAGCGGCATGCGACACCCCCAGGCATGCCCAGCATCCTTCAGCCCACTGCCCAGCCCCCCCAGGAGGCCCTAACGCCCTGGGGCACTTCTGCTGTGCACAGGACCACGTGGGGATTTGCCATGGTGACATAAAGGGGCGCGGAGGAAGGAAGGAGCGCAACCAGCCGCGGACTGCCCCCCTGGCTGGGAGGAAGGGCCGGGGCCCGGATCCTCCACTGCCACTGCCCACTTCGGGCCTTGCTCGCTGAGTCTCTGTGAACTTGTTGGTCGGTGGACAACTTGGGAGTCTTCTCCTGCGTGGGGCCTTGGGGCAGCCGGGGCGGCCGGGCCCCCGGTGGCCGAGGTCTCGGGGGCCAGGATGCCCGCCCTGGCGCGCCTCCGCAGGCTGTGTCGGCACATGTCCCCGCAGGCTGTACTTTTCCTGCTGTTCGCCTTCTGCCTGTTCAGCGTTTTTGTCTCGGCCTACTACCTGTATGGCTGGAAGCGGGGCCTGGAGCCCTCGGTGGATGCCCCCGAGCCTGACTGTGGGGACCCGCCGCCCGTGGCCCCCAGCCGTCTGCTGCCACTCAAGCCCATACAGGTGGCTGCCCCTTCCCGCACGGACCCGTGGGTGCTGGTGTTCGTGGAGAGCCTCTACTCCCAGCTGGGCCAGGAGGTGGTGGCCATCCTGGAGTCTAGCCGCTTCAAGTACCGTACAGAGATTGCACCGGGCAAGGGTGACATGCCCACACTCACCGACAAGGGCCGCGGCCGCTTTGCCCTCATCATCTATGAGAACATCCTCAAGTACGTCAACCTGGATGCCTGGAACAGGGAGCTGCTGGACAAGTATTGCGTGGCCTACGGCGTGGGCATCATCGGCTTCTTCAAGGTATGTGGGGAGCGGGTCCCCGAGCTGCGGAGAGCCCCAGCTGAGTTTGATTCTTATCCCCACACTTGCTAACTGGGTGTCTGACTCTCCTCACCTGAAAAATGGGTGTAATGGTAACGCCTCCTCCTAGGTTGTCATGAAAGGTAAGTGGTTGAGTGTAGGTAAGGCACTTGGAGCGCCTGGTGCCTGGCGTCTAGTAGGTACTTTTTAAGTATTAGCTTTCGTTGGGAGCACACGACAGGGGCATTGGCTTCCACGCATGGGGCCCGGCACACAGCAGGCTCGTGCCTAAGGGAGGCCCCAGGGATGGGTGCAAGGGAGGAGAGCATATGCCCTGCTGGGTCCCTCAAAACCTTTCATGTCAGTCCTCCCAATGGATGAGGTGTGTCCCTGTTTTGCAGATGGGCAAACCAAGGCTCAGGAGGATTAAGTTAGGTCACAGGAGGCCATGTAGCCAGTAAGTGGGAGAGCCAGGGTCTGAACCCAGACTTAGACAGTTGGGGGCTCTGGGTCCTGCACCCTTTCCTCTTGGCTGTGGAGGGGTGTGGAGTTTATGTACCTCTTGAACCAGAGCCATTTTGCGTTGGAAGAAAGAGGAGAAAGAAATCCCAGTGGACCGGTGAGCTGCTCTGGGCTCCACGGGGTACCCAGAGCAACTGCTAGGACCACAGCCCTTGCTGAAGAAAGTGTCGTGGAGAAGCTGTCCTTGGGGAGGAGGTTGTGAACAGCTGGATGGGGGATCCAGAGGCTCTGGTCAGAGAACTCTGACGCGCAAGCTGGGTGGTTGGGACTGTAGTTGGGTGCTCGGGGGTGTTTGTTCCATCATTCAGCAAATAGTGCTTACCATGTTCCAGGTCCTTCGCTAGGCACTGGGGACACAGTGGTTATCGAAGTGTGCAAAGTCCCGGCTGTGGTGCTGTGGACATTTCAGTGCAGTGGGTGACTAGACAGTGAACAAATAAACATACCATGTGACAGGTGGTGATAAGTACAAAAAAAAAAAGAAAGCGGGGAAGGGTACTGGGTGATGGATTTGGGCGGTTGGTGCTGGTTTTGATAGAATGCATTACCAGTGATGTCATCTTTGATAAAGTGACCAGAAGGGAGTGAGAGGAGCCCGCGGCTCTCTGTGCAAAGGGCCTTCCAGGCAGAGGGGACAGTAAACACACGGGTCCCAAGGCCGGCTCTTGCTTGGCCTGAGTGGGGAGAGGAGCAGGAGATGGGTCAGAAGTGGGCCGTGTCCACCGATGGCTGCTCGTTCGTCCCCAGGCGTTGGCGGCACAGCCTCGCCCTGGACCCGTGCTCTGTGCTGGGAGGAGCCTGGTCTAGCTGAGGGTTTCTCACGGCTGTGTTCTTTCATGCACTAATGGATCGGGTTGCTCTGCCACTAAAACAGGTTTTGTGGGCCAAGAAATTGAAGGCCCTTAGAAGTCCTGCAGTAGAGCAACCTGGTGAGATTTGTTCCCCAGCTGGCTTAATGACAAAACCCTTTATTTCATGGCTCACTGTCTGGGAAACGCTGGCCCGGTTTATGGCTGGGCAGTGGCATAGCGTCAGACAGCTTCATTGTCTGCTTCCCTTTGCTCCTGGACTCTGTTCCCTTTCCTGCCATGAACTTCATTAGGCTTGATTCAGAGCCCCAGGCCTGAAAAGCATCACAATGGCTGACGCTTGCCGAGTGCTCACCCAGTGCCACGCACGTCCTACGTGCTTTATGTGAATCAACACATTTGACCCTCATAAACCATCCTCCAAGCCAGGTGGATGTCATCTGATTTAAGAGAGAAGGAAACTGAGGCAAAGAGGGGTGAAGCAATGTGCCCACACTCACACCTCTAATAAGCACAGACCTAGGATTTGAACCCAGGTGGTCTGGCTCCAGAGGCTTTATTCCTTTCACTGTGGGATGAGTCCAGGAACTTCAAATACCATTTATTCTATTTAGTAGAATTTGCATCAGAGGCCACAACTGGTGCACAGAGCTCCCACAGTCTGTGGGGACCAAGTAGTGGGCTGTGGTCATTGGGCACAGTCGGTACAACATAGCTTGGATCCTATCAGGCCCCAGTTCCTTGCTCTACAGAAGGTGAACACGAGGCCCAAGGAGGGGCAGGGAGGTGCTCAGAGTCTCCCTGTGGGGTCAGTGGCAATTCCAGGTCTCCATGCTCTTCCTACCCTGCTGTGTAAGACGAGACCCCTCCTTGGTTTTGACCAGGGGCCTGTGACTTTCTGCTCTAACGGGAGCCATCTGGTGGTCAAGCTGCATCCTTCTGCTCTTCTGCAAGGCCTGCTTCAATGCTGTGCATCGGGCTTGGGACTCCAGGGATCTGGAGACACTCACTTTCCAATGCCCGCTGGCACTGGATTCCCAGGTCAGTGGGAGAGCAGGGGCTGAAAAGTCCAGACTCTGGTTCAACTCGTTCTGTCACTTCTAGGCAGAGTGACCTTGGGCAGGATAGTCAACCCATCTGTGAAGTGGGGGCCAATCACAGCACCACCTCACTGTGCCATGTTGAAGATGGGACAGTGGATGGGAAGCATTAGCCCGGTGCCTGGTACCCAGAGCCACCCAATAAATGGCAGCCGGCATGCCTTGTCATCTCACCTTAGCACACACAGCTGGTGGTAGCTCTTTATCTGTCTTGTGGCTTGGCCAGCATGTGCCCCTGAGGACCCTGAGGGTGGGAGCGGGTCTTCATCAGTAGCCCCATTTCCTGGCTCAGCCTTGCAGCTCCAGGTGCCCCGGGGTTGAGCACATCCTGGTAGAGGCCTGACAAGGGCCACTAATGCTTGATTGCACCCTTGCTACATGCCAGACCCTGAGCTCATTGCATTGCAGACCTTATCGTATGTAATGCTCACAGCTACCCTGTGAAGTGGGCACTATATTTTCAGATGAGGACTCAAGGCTCAGAAAGTTACGTGGCTCTCTAGACCGGCACAGCTAATAAGTCACAGCCAGGATTCGACCACCACGCTCAGCCCTTCTAAGCCAACCACGGGTGAGCGCGTTGGAGCAAACTGACCGACGGATGTGGGACGTGAGGCCCTGAGAGGTAGCACCTTGGGGACCCCAAGGTTCCCAAGGTCATGCAGCCAGTTACTACCTAAGTCTGCACTAGGTCTCCCATTCCCTCATCAGGGCTCTTCCTTCCTCTGCCTGATGACCCCACTGGAAGATTTGGTGTCTCCTGCGTGGGTCCCCAGGCGCTGAACAACAGGAGGGATTCCCCTCCCATGGGGCGAGGCCCGCAGTCGGGGTCAGTCTCTGCGATGCCGAGGCTTACTCTCCATTCCCTTCCCCAGATGGTTGCTTTCACTGCGGACTGGGGTGGACAGTCGGCAACTTGGCTTTCTCCCTTCCTTGATGCCTCCCAGCTGGGCAGCTGGCTGAGCTGCCAGCGCCTGGCAGTCAGCTCAGAGTCGGGGCTTTGAAATGGGATCCCTCAGTGCCTGTGATCCAGTGTGGCCTCCCAGGCCACAGCAGGTGATGGACAGGGCCTGAAATGTCACTGGCCCCCACTGCCTTTGTCCCCAGTGCTGGCTTAGTGGTCTTGGAGAGCTGGGGGCTGAGGGAGGGGCCTCTCAGTTGGGGGCTGTCAACACCAGACAGAGGCTGGCTCAGGACAGGGTGGGAGTTGGCAGGTACTCCTGGTGTGTGGAGAGTCAAATGCAGGCCCTTTATCTCAGTTTACGAGGCAAGGGCCCTGCAGAGCCTTCGTGGGAATTAGAGAAAAGCACTTCTGCATGAAGGTTATTACTAAAAGGCACCCTGGGCAGATGTCGCTCTACTTGAGGCCCAGGGCTCAGCCCTCAGCTGAGTGTCCTTGCTCAGTGCTCATGTGGTGAGCTCTCCAGGGTGGCCCTGTGTACCACTGTGCCTGCCTCTCCAACCTTATTTGCTGCCCTTTGTCCACTCTTGATTCATCCCACCCCACTCATTCTTCACACAGTGGCCAGATGGATCTTTTTAACATGCAAATTGGAACCTGTCATCCCTCTGTTCAGAACCCTTTGATGGAGTCTTTGATGGCTTCCCACTGCCACTTCAAGCCTCTAGGGTCCTGCAGGTCTGGTCCCAGCTGACCTTTCTGCCTCATCTCCTCTCCTCCCTCTTGATCACTCTGCTGGCCTCTTGATATTCCTTGACTGTGCTGAGCTCTCTCCAACCTCAGGGCCTTTGCACTTGCTGTTCGTTGAACTTGGCTCTCACCTCTCCCCTAGTTGATGCTTACTCAGTCCCTTTCCCCAGGAAGCCTCTCTTGAGCCAGCTGACTATGCCCAGTTATCTACTCTTCTAGGACTGAACCTCCTCTGTGTAGCATGTGTCACACTGAAGTTTACGTATGTTTCTGCTATATTGATTACTCTCTCTCTTCTCTGCTCACCTTTACAGTCACGAGGGCAGGAGCCATGTCTGTTTTTCTCACTGTATCCCTGTTACTTAACACAGTGCCTGGCATAGTGAACAATTGTGGGATAAACAAATGAAACCCGTAATGAAAAGCTGTCACGTGCCAGGTATTTGGGATCTGTCTGTTCTTCTTTCTTTTTAAAAATCCAGTTACTCATCCAATATGCGTTTGCTCCCACTGGGTGTCAAGCCTCTGCTGGCACCAGGGATCCAAGGTGGAAGTGACATAGTATTTGCCCTTGAGAGGGTGCAGACTGGTGGGGGAGACTCTGAACACATAATGCAGGAGCCAGGGTGAGAAGTGCTACAGCTGAGGCTTTAATGCCCCAGGGAGGCCAATGAAGAGAAAAGGGTAGATGCATGTTTCCTTCCTTCCTTCCTTCCTTCTCCCTTCCTCCCCCCTCCCCC
>NW_020175787.1:401461-431296 GCF_003031525.2 Neophocaena asiaeorientalis asiaeorientalis
CTCCCCCCCCCTCCTTCCTTCCTGCATTGGGTCTTCATTGCGGCATGTGGGCTTGGGCAGAGGCTAATCTGCATTGCGATGCGCAGGCTTCTCATTGCCGTGGCTTCTCTTTTTGCAGAGCATAGGCTCTAGGTGCTCAAGCTTCAGTAGTTGTGGCATGCGGGCTCTAGAGCGCAGGCTTGGTAGTTGTGGCGCACGGGCTTAGTTGCTCCGTGGCATGTGGGATCTTCCCGGACCAGGGCTCAAACCTGTGTCCCCTGCATTGGCAGGTGGATTCTTAACCACTGTGCCACCAGGGAAGTCCTGATGCATGGGGTTTTGAAGGATGAGCAGTTTGTCAGGCCAAGAAGACCAAAAGGAGTTGGCACAGGGACAAGGACAAATTGTACTGTATCCAGAGGCAGGTGGCTGGGAGGGTAAGGAGCAGGGGCTGTGAGTCTAGGGAAGAGGAAAAGGGGGTGCTGTGGGTACTGCCTGCAGGTTCCCAGGGAGCTGACAGCAGCGGGTCCTGGGAGGAGAGGGAGGCACAGGGAGCTGGGCTCCTCTGGGACGTAGCCTTGGGAGTGCTGGGGGCCCATGGGGGTTGGGAGCACAGTGGGCAGAGTGTCTGCTCCTGCACTCCCAGAAGATACCTCGTCTTTGATCTCTTCTCTGTTGGCATCCGCCCAGGATTTCTCCTGAAGAAAGGATTGTGACAAAAGCCAGCTTGGAAACCCCAGGCAGGGGAGCCTGGTGGTCAGGTGTGTGGGCTTAGGGGTCAGCCATCTGGCAGTGAGGTGTGGCTCGTCCTGACCACGGTGCAGCTCAGGGCAGCACCGCCCTCAGAGCCTGGGTATCCTCGTCTGTGAAGCGGGGATGACGGAGGAGCCCTCCTCCTGAGGCTGACGTGAGGACTGAACGAGCAACGGGCGATGCCGCTGGCTCTGTTCTAAGCGCTTCGCGGGAGCCAACGCTCAGCCTCCTCCATCACCCCTTGAGGGATTTACCATTCTTGGCCATGTTTTACAGCAGAGGAAACTGAGGCGCGGGGAGGTTACCTGACTCGCCCAAGGCCACGCAGTCTGGTGGCAGAATCCATGCTCTCCACTGCTAGACTTTCCTGTGTGTGATTTTGGACAAGTTACTTAGCCTTTCTGGGCCTAGTCTCCTCGTCTGTATAATGGGAATGGTAGTGATGCCTCCATCGTGGGGTCACTGTGAGGATTACGGCACCCCTTCATGTAACGTGCACGAGCTCGGTTCCTGGCTTTGGTGAGCACGGCATGTGTGTTAGCTGGTATGTTACGATGACAGGCAGAGCGGGGTTTGCACCGCTAGGTCAGCACAGGATCAGGAATGTGACGAGCCCTCTGTGAATGGTCGTGAGTGCTGTTGACATGACTGTTAGGAGTCCACAACTGATACTCCGTGGTCCCTTGGGGCTGTGGTTCTGACGGCTCTCTTCCCCCCTGCCCCGCCCCACCCCACCCGGCTGCAGGCCAATGAGAACAGCCTGCTGAGCGCGCAGCTCAAAGGTTTCCCCCTGTTCCTGCACTCCAACCTGGGCCTGAAGGACTGCAGCATCAACCCCAAGTCCCCGCTGCTGTACGTGACGCGGCCCAGCGAGGTGGAGAAGGGCGTGCTGCCCGGCGAGGACTGGACCGTATTCCAGTCGAACCACTCCACCTACGAGCCTGTGCTCCTGGCCAAGACGCGGTCGTCCGAGTCCATCCCGCACCTGGGCGCGGATGCCGGCCTTCATGCCGCGCTGCATGCCACTGTGGTCCAGGACCTGGGCCTCCACGACGGAATCCAGCGCGTGCTCTTCGGCAACAACCTCAACTTCTGGCTGCACAAGCTCGTCTTCGTCGACGCCGTGGCCTTCCTCACAGGCAAGCGCCTCTCGCTGCCTCTGGACCGCTACATCCTGGTGGACATTGACGACATCTTTGTGGGCAAGGAGGGCACGCGCATGAAGGTGGAGGACGTGAAGGTATGGCTGGGGGCGCCAGACCGTGTAGGGTGGGCCTCGCCACCTTCAGACCTTACTGTCCCCATCGTGACTTTGCTGTCTGCACCTCCTCTGTGCTGTCAGTCCCCCTCCCTTGGCCACTTGGTTTTATTGTCTTATTAGAAGCAAGTGCCATTTAAAATTATTTGAAGTATTGAATATACAGGAATTTTGCCTCTGGTTATATGGAGCTCAAGAATATAACTACGGGGAGATGGTAGCTGTGCAGAGAGTACCTACCTCTTAATCCAGACATGATTTTTAACTCTCAAAAATGTTTGTGTCAGTACCAAAGCTCCTACAAAACTCCTAAAACAAGAATTAGAGTGTGAATCATATACAAGGCATACTTTAACTGCGGTCTGTATAGATAGTGAAAGGCATGTGTTTAATTCAAAAAATGTTTACAAAACTAAACTGTATGTAAAAGCATTTTGCAAACCATGAAATTTTACACATGTATCACTATAAAAGAGAAGCCTGCAAATTAAGACCATTTTCATCTACTCACTACTTTACTCAGAGTTGTATGCAAAAGGAACAACATCACTAGTGTAAATGGGGAAGTCAGTATCAGTTGCCATAAATAGAGGGCAACCATAACAATAGATCCAATGAAAACGAAACAGAGGATTAAATTCTAGCGAAGTACTGCTGCCTACTGATGACCTGTCCTCTCTTATACGAGATTAGTGAGAGTTAGAAACGTATTAGCACCAAACCAAGACTTCTTTTTGACGATAGGAGGAGGATTGAAAAAGAGACTTAATTAAGAGGAATGCTTTCCTCCGTGTGGGTGCTGTGTTGGGATTGGCCGTGGGTCCTGGAGGGAAGGCCCTGGGCTGGGGCAGGGGGCGGGGTCCATCGTCCTCCTGCCTTGGTCTAGAGTGAACTCTCTGCCCCTCCGTACATCTCCGGGGGAGAGCAGAGCAGATGATGCTGAGGAGCAGGCACTGTCTGGGGAGTCAAGACCTGGGTTCCAGTCTCAATCTGCCCCTAACTGACTGGGTGACTTGGGCAAGTCCCTTCCACTGTCTGAGCTTCAGCGGTGAAATGACAAGATGGGGTGGATGGGAAGGACCTGGACGGCTGGGGTGAGGGGGCATGTGTAGATGCCAGACTCTGAGCCCTCCCGGCTCTACCTCTGGGACAGAGCAGTGTTGCTTTGATCTGCTTTACCCACTGGGTTTGCTCCTGAGATTTCACTTCCTCAGGGGCTCCCCTGTTGAAAGAAAGTTTTGAGACGACTCCTGTTGAGCCTTCCAGCTCTGAGGCGTCATGCAATGCCCCGACCCACCTCTAGCAAAGTAGATTACTCTGTTTTCTCCTTAGGACGTTCTTCAGGTGGCCCAACCTTGCTCTCTCCTGCTGTAACCTAGGTCTTTGCTTCCTGTCCAGGATGAGTCCTTGAGACTGGTCCAGGGTCGACCCCATGAAGAAATCAGGCTGCCAGGCTCACTGTGTCTCCTGTGAACCCTGGGCTTGCCCTTCTTGGTTCTTATTTTCCCCATTATTGGAATGAGAGGAATGCTAGCAGTTTGGAGCCTTTTCTGTAGAAGAATACCAAAAGAGATGCCCTCTTCAGTGTACTCAGCTCCGTGCAGACTGTAGAGCTCTATGCCAGCCAGGTCCCATTTGCTTTAAACATCCTTTTGAGTCAGAAAGGGCAGGTTTTTCTTTTTCTTTAATCCCAAGGA
Source organism: Neophocaena asiaeorientalis asiaeorientalis (assembly GCF_003031525.2). Classification (NCBI taxonomy): domain Eukaryota; kingdom Metazoa; phylum Chordata; class Mammalia; order Artiodactyla; family Phocoenidae; genus Neophocaena; species Neophocaena asiaeorientalis. Next base: position 405,149 of record NW_020175787.1, read on the forward strand.
CTGGCTACAACTGAGCTTTTCTTGCAGAGACATGAATGTTGCCTCATTAACTTGTACAGTACGGGCTGTACAGTGCAACTTAAATGATACCAACAGCAGTGCTTATTCAAGGCTTGGCAAGTGCCAGGCTCTGTGCTCAGCCCTTTCTGTGCATTGCATCATCTGATCCTCACAGCAGCTCTGTGAGGTGGGTATTGTTTTAAATCCCATTTTACAGACACTAAGACTCAGAGAGGTGAAGTAACTGGCCCAAGGCCACACAGCTAGAGCATGGGCGTCCACCAGGTAGTGCATGGCCTTGGTAAGATGCCGGTGGTGGCCCCAAGGAGGGCCAGGACTTTTTGTTTGCAAAGTGTTCTGATAGCGGGCTCTTCTTACAGGTTTCCTAGCAGGCTTGTGCATCATACCTGGTAGGGATTTTTTTGAGTCCTGACTCCAGAGGACAACTGTATGTTTGTTTCACAAGTGTCAGCATCCCTTCATTGACTTGCAAAGCACTGGGTGAGCTGTGCATGGAAACACTGCATTGCTGGGCACACAGTACGTCTCTGGAAAAGTCGTGGTCCTTTGACATCAGCCTTGCAGTCACCAACGAGGTGAAATCCCCCATGTTTGACAGATGAAGACATGAGGCTCACAGGGGCAGTGACCACAGACATGATAATGGCACTATTTTTCATCAGTTACCAAAATGCCAGGCTGTTTTACATGCAGTATCTCATTTAATCCTCCCAAGAGCCCCCTGAGGGAGCTCTTATTATCCCTATTTCACACCTGGGGAAACTGGGGCCTGGGGAATTTTCATAGCTTTCTCAAGGGCATGGCAGAACCAGGCTAGAGTCTATGTCTTGTCTTGCCAGAGGCCTGGTGGAGGTGGCAGCACAGGGCTGGCTTCGTGGGTATGGGACCTGTATAGTCACACAGGGCCCCATGCTTGGAAGGGGCCCATATTCAAGATAATGCTCTGCTATTTCCTTCTTGACATTTTCAACAATCTTTGAGCAAGGGTCCCTATTTCCATTTTTCTATGGGCCCTGCCAACTTTGTAGTTGGTCCTGCAGGAGCTGAACCCTTCTGGGAGGAGCGGGGAACTTCTGGCTTCCCCTCACCCCTTTCTCCCCACTCTGCCTATCCTAGGCCCTATTTGATACGCAGAACGAACTACGGACACACATCCCAAACTTCACTTTCAACCTGGGCTACTCAGGGAAATTCTTCCACACAGGTAAGTGGGCCTGGCTCTGCCCCCACTAGCAACTTCCAGGGGCCCTCAACATCCAGACCCTCGGAGTGCTATGCCATGGGGTCAGCAGGTGGGCGGGTGGGCCCACTTAGGGCCACATTTGACCTCTGTGGCCTCTCCCAGAGCCAGACAGCCCACAGAGCAGTCGCAGCCCCAGACACAGGGCATTTGGAGACAGCAGTGACACACGATGGCCCCCACTCATCTGTCCCCGGGCCTCAGACTCTGCTGTTCAGGGGGGTGGGCATCTTCTCCCTCTTGTCTCCCTCTCACCACCACCTTTTAATATTCTTTGTACTACTTCAGCCTTAGAAAGGAATTGGTTGAATTTTACGAATTTTACAGAAATACGTAGCAGAGAAAATGAAAATGCCCTATAACTGCACCCACCCCAGAGATGAGCACTGTCACGAGTTTTTCTTTCTTTTTTTTTTTAATTTTATTGGAGTATAGTTAATTTACAATGTTGTGTTAGTTTCAGGTGTACAGCAGAGTCATTCAGTTATACGTATATTTATTCTTTTTTAGATTCTTTCCTCACATAGGTTATCACAGAATTTTTCTTTTTTTTTTGGCTGTGCTGCCTGGCTTGTGGGATCTTAGTTCCCTGACCAGGGATTGAACCCAGGCCCTCAGCAGTGAAAGTGTGGAGTCCTAAACACTGCACCACCAGGGAATTCCCTCATCACAGACTATTGAGTAGAGTTCCCTGTGCTATTCAGTAGGTCCTTGTTGCTTATCTATTTTATACACGGTAGTGTATGTTAATCCCAAGCTCCTGATTTATCCTTCCCCACCATGTTTCCCCTTAGGTGACCATAAGTTAGGTAACCATTTTTGATATCTGTAAGTCTGTTTCTGTTTTGTAAATAAGTCCATTTGTATCATTTTTTTAAAAATTAGCTTTCACATATGAGTGACATGATATTTGCCTTTCTCTGTCTGGCTTAGTTAGTATGATAATCTCTAGGTCCATCCATGTTGCTGCAAATGGCATTATTTCATTCATTACAGCACAGGCTTCAGACACGCAGGCTCAGCGGCTACGGCCCACGGGCCCAGCTGCTCCGCGCCATGCGGGATCCTCCCGGACCGGGGCACGAACCCATGTCCCCTGCATCGGCAGGCGGACTCTCAACCACTGCGCCACCAGGGAAGCCCTGTACCACATCTTTTTAATCCATTTGTCTGTTGATGGACATTTAGGTGGCTTCCGTGTCTTGGCTGTTGTAAATAGTGCTGCAGTGAACATTGGCGTGCGTGTATCTTTTCAAATTATGGTTTTCTCTGGATATATGCCCAGGACTGGGATTACTGGATCATATGGTAGTTCTATTTTTGGTTTTTTAAGGAACCTCCTTACTGTTTTCCATAGTGGTTGTACTAATTTACATTCTCACCAACAGTATAGGAGGGTTCCCTTTTCTCTGCACCCTCTCCAGCATTTATTATTTGTAGACTTTTTTTTGGTTGCACTGCATGGCATGTGGGATCTTAGTTCCCTCATCAGAGATTGAATCCACATCCCCTGCATTGGAAGCACAGAGTCTTAACCACTGGACTGCCAGGGAAGTCCCATTAATTTCTCTTTCTCATCTTTTGTTGTTAGTGTGTAGTAATGTAAGAGATTTCTCTGTATTCATTTTGTATCCTGCAACTTTACCAAATTCATTGATGAACTCTAGTAGTTTTCTTGTATCATCTTTAGGATATTCTATGTATAGTATAATGTCATCTTCAAACAGTGACAGGTTTACTTCTTCTTTTCCAATTTGGATTCCTTTTATTTCTTTTTCTTCTCTGATTGCCATAGCTAGGACTTCAAAAACCTTGTTGAATAAAAGTGGTGATGGTGGACATCCTTGCCTTGTTCCTGATCTTACAGGGAATGCTTTCAGCTTTCCACCATTGAGAATGATGTTAGCTGTGGGTTTGTCATATATGGCCTTTATTATGTTGGGGTAAGTTCCCTCTATGCCTACTTTCTTGAGAGTTTTTATCATAAATAGGTGTTGAGTTTTGTCAAAAGCTTTTTCTGCATCTATTGAGATGATCGTATGATTTTTGTTCTTCAGTTTATTAATGTGGTGTATCACATTGATTGATTTGCAGATACTGAAGAATCCTTGCATCCTTGGGATAAATGCCCTTGATCATGGTGTGTGATCCTTTTAATCTGTTGCCAGATTTGATTTGCTAGTATTCTGTTGAGTATTTTTGCATCTATGTTCATCAGTGATATTGGCCTTTAATTTTCTTTTTTTGTGGTATCTTTGCCAGGTGTTGGTATCAGGGTGATGTTGACCTCATAGAATGAGCTTGGGAGTATTCCTTCCTGTGTACTTTTTTGGAAGAGTTTCAGAAGGATAGGTGTTAACTCTTCTCTAAATGTTTGATAGAATTCACCTGTGAAGCCATCTGTCATGGACTTTGGTTGGGAGTTTTTTAATCACTGTTTCAATTTCAGTACTTGTGATTGGTATGTTCATATTTTCTATTTCTTCCTGGTTCAGTCTTGGGAAGTTGTAGCTTTTTAAGAATTTTTTTTTTTTTTTTTTTTTTGGTGGTACGAAATTTTTCCATTTATTCTTGTCCATTTTAGTGGCCCATAGTTGCCTGTATGTATTTTATTGGCCCATAGTTGCCTGTATCATTGTCTATCCTTTGTATTTCTGTGGTGTCCACTGTAACTTCTCCTTTTTCATTTCTAATTTTATTGATTTGAATTCTCCCTTTTTTTCCTGATGAGTATGGCAAAAAGTTTATCAATTTTGTTTATCTTTTTAAAGAACCAGCTTTTAGTTTCATTGATCTTTTCTATTGTTTTCTTTGTCTCTATTCCATTTATTTCTGCTCTGATCTTTATGGTTTCTTTTCTTCTACTAATTTTGGGTTTTCTTTGTTCTTCTTTCTCTAGTTGCTTTAGATGTAAGGTTAGGTTGTTTATTAGCCTATTAATCTCTGAATAACCTTTATTCAGAGATTTTTCTTGTTTCCTGAGGTAAGATTGTATTGCTGTAAACGTCTCTCTTAGAACAGCTTTTGCTGCATCCCATAGGTTTTGGACTGTTGTATTTTCATTGTCACTTGTCTCTAGGTATTTTTTGATTTCCTCTTTGACTTCTTCAGAGATCCGTGGGTGGTTTAGTAACATATTGTTTAGCCTCCATGTGTTTGTGTTTTTTAAAGTTTTTTTTCCTGTTATGAATTTCTAATCTCATAGTGTTATGGTCAGAAAAGATGCTTGATGTGATTTCAGTTTTCTTAAATTTACCAAGGCTTGATTTGTGGCCCAAGATGTGATCTATCCTGGAGAATGTTCCATGAGCACTTGAGAAGAAAGTGTATTCTGCTGCTTTCAGATGGAATGTCCTATAAATATCAGTTAAGTTCATGTGGTCTAAGGCTTGTGTTTCCTTGTAGATTTTCTGTCTGGATCATCTGTCCATTGGTGTTAGTGGGGTGTTAAAGTCCCCCACTATTATTGTGTTACTGTTCATTTCCCCTTTTATGGCTGTTAGCATTTGCCTTATGTATTGAGGTGCTCCTATGTTGGGTGCATATATATTTACAATTGTTATATCTTCTTCTTGGATTGATCCCTTGATCGTTATGTAGTGTCCTTCCTTGTCTCTTGTAAGAGTCTTTATTTTAGAGTCTATTTTGTTTGATATGAGTATTGCTACTCCAGCTTTCTTTTGATTTGCATTTGCATGGAATATCTTTTTCTGTCCCCTCACTTTCAGTCTGTCTGTGTCCCTGTGTCTGAAGTGGGTCTCTTGTAGACGACATATATATGGGTCTTGTTTTTGTATCCATTCAGCGAGCCCATGTCTTTTGGTTGAAGCATTTAATCCATTTAATTTAAGGTAATTATTTAAATGTATATTCCTATTGCCATTTTGTTAATTGTTTTGGACTTGTTTTTGGAGGTCTTTTTTCTTCCCTTCCTCTTTTGTCCTCTTGTCTTATGATTTGATGTCTATCTTTAGTATTGTGTTTGGATTGCTTTTTCTTTTCTTGTGTGTGTGTCTGTTGTAGACTTTTGGTGTGCAGTTTCCATGAGGTTTTGATACAGCAGGCTGTATATGTACAAGATTGTTTTAAGTTGCTGGTCTCTTAATTTCCAATGCATTTCCAATATCCTGCATTTGTACTCTCCTCTTGATTGCTGGTTTTGATATCATATTTGTGTGTGGATGATTTCCTACCTTTACTTTATGTTGCCTTTACTGGTGAGTTTTCCTATTTATAATTCTCTTGATTCTAGTTGTGGCCTTTTCTTTTCTGCCTAGAGAAGTTCCTATAGGATTTGTTCTAAGGCTGGTTTGGTGGTGCTGAATTCACTTTGCTTTTACTTGTCTGTAAAGCTTTGATTTCTCCATCAAATCTGAACGAGAGCCTTGCTGGGTATTCTTGGTTGTAGGTTTTTCCCTTTTATCACTTTAAATATATCGTGCCAAAAAATAAATAAATAAATAAATAAATATATCGTGCCACTCCCTTCTGGCCTGCAGAGTTTCTGCCGAAAAATCAGCTTGATGACCTTTTGGGGATTCCCTTGTATGTTATTTGTTGCTTTTCCCTTGTTGCTTTTAATAATTTTTCTTTGTCTTTAATTTTTGTCAGTTTGATTAATATGTGTCTCGGCATGTTCCTCCTTGGGTTTATCTTGTATTGGACTCTCCGCATTTCCTGGACTTGAGTGACTGGTTCCTTCTCCTGTTAGGGAAGTTTTCTGCTATAATATCTTCATATATTTCCTCAGGCCCTTTCTCTCTCTCTTCTCCTTCTGGGACCCCTATAATGCAAATGTTGGTGCATTTAATGTTGTTCCAGAGGTCTCTGAGACTGTCCTCATTTCTTTTCATTCTTTTTTCTTTATTCTGTTCTGTGGCAGTGATTTCCACCATTCTGTCTTCCAGCTCACTGATTCATTCTTCTGCTTCAGTTATTCTGCTGTTGATTCCTTCTAGTGTATTTTTCATTCCAGTTATTGTGTTCTTCATCTCTGTTTGTTCTTTAAATCTCTAGCTCTTTGTTAAACATCTCTTGTATCTTCACAATCTGTGCTTCTATTCTTTTTCCAAGATCTTGGATCATCTTTACTATCATTACTCTAAATTCTTCTTCAGGTAGGTTGCCTGTCTCCATTTCATTTAATTGTTCTTGTGGGTTTTTATCTTGTTCCTTCATCTGGAATGAGTTTTTTTTTTATTTTTGAGTCTTAAGGGTTGAGGTTGAAGGCTCAGGGTTGCCTGGTTCATACTTGCCCTCCTCTTGGGGGCTTTCCCAAGGTCCTCACAAGCTGCCCCTTGGGACTGGGCAGAAGGGAACAGCCTCTGAGTAGTCATCTGTAGTGAGCATTCCCTCGAGCTGCCTTTTGCGTGGGTCACAGTGAGGACAGCCTCTCTTGAGTTCTAGGCAAACCCTATTAGTCTGCAGTTCTGGGAGGAAAGTCTGCAGCATAGCTCCAAAGCCAAATAAGAGCAACACTTGGTTGTCTGTGTGTATTTTTATATTCTTAACCCATAGCATATCAGATGTAGTTGTAGTGATATACACAAGACAGGGTTAAACATCTTGTACATATACAAAGAGCATCTACAAGTCAATAAGTAAAAGACAAATGACCCAGTAGAAAAATAGGAATAGGATCACAGCAGGCAAGTCAGAGCTAGAAGAAACCATTAGAATCATTGCCTCTGAACTGCATATTGCATAGACAGGCCCCAAGGGCCAGAGATGGGGAGTACTTGGCCAAAGTCACCCACTGAGTCAAGGCCATGCTCGAATCCAGGGCCCTGGACTGGGGCTCTATCTGCCCCACACTGTAGCTCACGGAACCGCTCTAAGCAGCTCTCAGGTGGGCTGTGGCCGTGCACACCCATCACCAGGCCTCATGGCAGGTGGGCCGGGCTGAGCTGCCTGTGCTCGGGCTGTAGGTACTGATGCTGAGGACGCGGGGGACGACCTGCTGCTGTCGTACGTGAAGGAGTTTTGGTGGTTCCCCCACATGTGGAGCCACATGCAGCCCCACCTTTTCCACAACCAGTCCGTACTGGCTGAGCAGATGGCCCTGAACAAGAAGTTCGCTGTCGTGAGTAAGATTCCCTACAGGGCAGAGCCGGGAGGGCTCGGGGCTGGGCTGGGGGTCAGAAGTACTGGCCTTGTGCTGCTTCTGCAGTTCGTCTGACAGCTTTTTATTAACATCTTTATAGCTGCTGTCTCATTAAAGCCTCACAGGGATCCCAAGAGGCTGGTATCTCAATACCCTCATTTTAAACAAGAAACTGGAGCTCTGGGAGGCCACACCAGCTAATAAGAGGTCCGTGCAGGACTTAAACCCAGGCCTGTTTGCTTCCTGAGCCCAAGCTCTCATCCTCAGGCTAGAGTGGGTACCCCAGAAGGCTGGAGGAGATGCCCAGCAAGGAGGGGATGAAGCCTGCTTGCTGGCTCAGCCTGAGCCACCAGCCAGTCAGGGGCCAAGAGAGGCAGGAACAGCACCCGTCCTTGTTCCTCACTCCTGGTGCTGGAGGAAGTGAATGCTGGGCCGAATTGGAGTCCCGGCTCGGCTGGTGCCTCTTTCCGAGACTCTGGGCCCTGAGCCTCAGCTTCCCCATCTGCACCTCAAGGGCTCAGACCCGCTGCTTTGCCGTTCTAGCCTCTGATTTTTCTCTGCAAAGGGGAGATAAAGCCCAGAGGGGAAGAAACCCTCTGCTCACCCTGCCCTGGCCCTCCTCTCCCCAGGAGCACGGCATTCCCACAGACATGGGGTACGCAGTGGCGCCCCACCACTCGGGTGTGTACCCTGTGCACGTGCAGCTGTACGAGGCCTGGAAGCAGGTGTGGAACATCCGCGTGACCAGCACGGAGGAGTACCCCCACCTGAAGCCAGCCCGCTACCGCCGTGGCTTCATCCACAACGGCATCATGGTGAGTGTGGCCCAGAGCCTGGGAGGCGGGTGTGCACATGCTCTCCTGGGACGCATGAGTCTGGGGAGCTGGTTAGGGGTTTCAGGCCACTTTCTACTGTCCCCTCTGTCACCTGAGGCTCTCTATCCCGGGGAAGGAGGACTACCAGTCTGCCTCTTTCGTGAGCTACTCCTATGCTTTTGTGACAGGGGATCAGGAGATGAGCATTCTTTAATGGGCCTCTAGTGAGGCCCTGGGAAAGGCCTCTGTCTCATCCATTCGTTGGCTTATGTAAAATGTGTGTCTGTCGCTTTTCTACACACTGGGAATACTGAAGTGCACAAAATCAAAAGTCCTCACCTTTGTAGACCTGACATTCTAGTGGCAGGAGACAGTGCATTCATAACTGTGTAAAGTATACAATGGTCAGATGGCATAAATGCTGTGGAGAAAAATCAAGCAGGGAATGGAGACAGGGAGTACTGAGGAGAGGAGAAGCTTAAACAGGATGGTTAGGGAGAGCCTTCCTGGGAATGAGCCATGCTGCTACATGAGGAAGAGCATGCGTGGCAGAGAAGACAAGTGCAAAGGCCCTGAGGCAGGCTTGTGCTGCGTGGTTTTGAGGACCAACTAAGAGACAAGTATGGCTGGAAGGGAGCAAGTTGGGGGGAGGTGGTAGGAGATGAGGTCAGAGGGGTGATTGATGGACCAGATCATGCAGGGCAACATAAGGCCTCTGGATGGACTTTAGCTTTTAGTCTGTGATGGGAGGGTTTTGAATGGAGTGCTCTTATGATCTAACTCATATTTTAAGAGGATTTCCATCATTCTGGCTGCTGTGAGTTGCAAAGCCTGTAGGGGGCCAAGTGGGGAGCAGGGAGACCAGTTAGGAGGCCGCTGCAGTCTTCCCGTTGAGGCATAGTGGCTTGGACCAGGGTGCAATGCTGGGACGTGATCACATTCTGGACATATTTAGAAGTTACAGCCAACAGGAATTGCTGATGACTTGGATATAGAGTATGGGAGAGAGAGGTAAGGCAAGGATGACTCCAGGTTTTTGGCCTCAGCCACTGGAGTGGCTAGACGGTTCTCATCAGTCCAGATGGGCAGTCATGGGAAGGCCAGATTCATGCCTGCATCCATCTATCCTCTGACCTCCCAGGCATTCCTACTGACTCTGGGGATGAGGCGGTGACGAGACGGGTGAGTTCTCTGCCCTCCTGGATCGCATACTAAACAGCTAAACCCATGTACAACCAAGAGTGCTACGAGGCAGGTTGTAAAGTCAGGAGAGAAGTCACAGATTGTGCCTGGGAGAGCTGCTCTAGAGAGGGGCAGGGACCCTCGCTGGGCACACAGTCCAAATTTCCAGAAACATTCTCACTTGCCTGTCCCTGTTACTTTGGAGTCTGCTCATTTTGTACAGAGAAATATGAAAAGTGTTCACATATGTAAAATGGCAAGGGCCCCTGGGCTTACTTGGGGGAGTGTCACAGGCTGCAGGTCTTTGGTGGAGAAGACCCCCAAGGGTTGGGGTGTGTGTGGTCACACAAGAGGCTGCCTTTCTGAGGTCCCCTTTCTGGTGACCCTGCTCGTCACCATCCGTGCCTGGAGAAGCCATAGCTCGTCTCTCCCGCCCCATCCTCAGGTCCTCCCGCGGCAGACCTGCGGCCTCTTCACACACACGATCTTCTACAACGAGTACCCAGGTGGCTCCAGCGAGCTGGACAAGATCATCAACGGGGGCGAGCTCTTCCTCACGGTGCTCCTCAACCCTGTGAGTGCTCCACAGCCCTTGGCTGGCGGTGAGGAGGGGCTGCGGGACAGTCTGACAGTCGTCTGCAGCCGAGGCAGGCCTTCCCAGGCCTGGGGGGAGGGGCAGGAGCAAGTGTGCAGCCAGGAGTTGGGAAACCCGCACTCTAGCCCTGGCTGTGTCCCCGCTCCTCTGCATGACCTTGGTGGAGAATCTGAGAAGTCTTTTTGTCCCTTTTATAATCTTGCACTTCCATACAATAGTGTTGGCACTTTTTTAAAAATAAATTTATTTATTTAATTATTTGATTTTGGCTACGTTGGGTCTTCGTTGTTGCGCACAGGTTTTCTCTGATTGCAGTGAGCGGGGGCTACTCTTCGTTGCGGTGCACGGGCTCCTCATCGCAGTGGCTTCTCTTGTTGCAGAGCACGGGCTCTAGGCACACGGGCTTCAGTAGTTGCAGCATGCAGGCTCAGTAGTTGTGGCTCACGGGCTCTAGAGCGCGGGCTTGGTAGTTGTGGCGCACGGGCTTAGTTGCTCCGCGGCATGTGGGATCTTCCCGGACCAGGGATCGAACCTGTGTCCCCTGCATCAGCAGGCGGACTCTCAACCTCTGCGCCACCAGGGAAGCCCCCCTTTTTTTTTTAACTTGTTATTTTGTTTATTTTTTTTAATTTTTGAATTGAATTGAATTTTTTTTATACAGCAGGTTCTTATTAGTCTGCATCACCAGGGAAGTCCATTAGTGTTGGCATTTTTGTCTGTTCTTTTTCCAATCTTTGTGTTTGTGTATAAAAATATAAATATTGTATAAATATACATAGTAAACTGAATCTGTTAAGCTATATATTAAACTATATATCTACATAGATAGTTTAAAATGCACTATATATATAGTTCAGCTGAAAGTTCAGCTGAACTTTCTGGGTCTCTCTTTCCTTATCTGTAAAATGGAAATAATCATCCATACTTTAATAATATTAGATAGATATCAAGTGGTGGTGTTATCAGCTTTATGGGGTAACCGTGTACCCCTTATCTTCCACGCACCCCCTCACCCTCCTGCCAAAAAAGTAGAAAAGAGCACCCATATGACTGCACAGGAGGTCAGCTTCCCCTTTCATGTGTCAGACCAGATTCACCTGGCTGTACCTAGCCCAAGCTCACACGGTGAGTTTATTGATGGCCCCGGTGAACCTTGGACTGGTCATTGAGCGCGGCCATACAAGCTCAAGCAAGACCAGAGGGTCAGAAGTGGGGGTGAAGGTAGTGAAAGGGGCTCAGAGGCTGACTGGCCCCGCCTCACATCTTCCCTCCCCGGAGCAGATTAGCATCTTCATGACGCACCTGTCCAACTACGGGAACGACCGCCTGGGCCTGTACACCTTCAAGCACCTGGTGCGTTTCCTGCACTCTTGGACCAACCTCCGGCTGCAGACACTGCCCCCGGTGCAGCTGGCCCAGAAGTACTTCCAGATCTTCTCTGAGGAGAAGGACCCGCTCTGGCAGGTGGGTGGGATGGGTGGCCTGGGTGCCTCATGGCAGGGGTGGAAGGCCTACCACCCACGGGCATGCACCCCAGGTATGGTCTCAGGGACTCAGTCCTCAGGCCCTCATGCTCTCTCAAGTGTAAACTCAGGTGCACACTTGCTCACCAGCGTGGGCATGCTTGCTTGTTCTTGTTCACACTAGACCTTCCCTGCAGACCTATGTGCATGCACACTCACCTCTGAAAAACAGCACCACAGAACTGTACGGGAACACAGTGTACACAAGTGTGGAAAGCAGCTGCCCTGCCTGGCATGTACCTTCTCACTCCAGCAGGCTCTGAGCATGGGAAAGGGGACTGATCAGAGGGCTTGGGGGACAGTTCTTGGGGAAGTTGCCCCAGGGCGCTGTAAAAAACTGGAAGCAGAAGCTGGAATTGATGGTTTCAGGGGTCCACAAACCATGGCTTGTGAGCCAGTCTGGCCTGCAGTCTGTTTTTGTAAATAAAGTTTTATTGGAACATGGCCACACTCATTCTTGTACGTACCATCTGTGGCTGCTTTCAAGCTACAACAGCTGAGTAGTTGCAACAGACCGGATAGTACCCAAGCCTAAAATACAATATTTACTAAACATTTCAAAAGGTTTACTAAACTTTATAGAGAAAGTTTGCTGACCTCTTGCTGAACTTTTAAATTCAACAATAGGAGCTCACGAGCCAAGTGTGGTGCTGAGCATTTTACTAGGCTATGTCTGGGAGCGTGAGACTGACTAGAAATGGTTGCTGCCTGCCAGCCGTTCAGTGTCCCGAGATGGGGATGTGACAAGGGCACATGCAGTTACACTTGTCATTCAGGGCTGTAAGAGCCACATATCCATGTGCAGTGGGAGTCCAGTGTCCATTCTTGGGCACCCCTGACATCTCTTCCCCTGTTGTTTTAGGATCCCTGTGAAGACAAACGCCATAAAGACATCTGGTCCAAGGAGAAGACGTGTGACCGCTTCCCAAAGCTCCTCATCATTGGCCCCCAGAAAACAGGCAGGTCTCTCCATTCTTGACCAGCCTCCCCCAGTGCCTGCTCTCTCAGCCACAGAATTCTGGGGGCCACCATGCCCTAGTCCCACTCCCCAGTAATCTGCCCCCTCTTTCCCAGGAAGTGAGAGTGAAGCTGGGGTGAACATGAATTGCCCATCAGTGTGGAGGTGGGAAGAGGATAGAGGATGGGCATTGGATTCTCCTGTCTGTCCTGAACCACAGCCTCAGGGAGCTCTCGCTGTGTCCTGCTGGGAGTCTCAGAGTAAAATCAGAGAAGCCCAGATCGGCTACTCTGCATGTTGGAGCAGTGCCAGGCAAAACTGGTACAGAGCAAAGAAGACTGTGATCAATTAGTCATGTCTGCCAGAGGTACAGGAGGGAGCAGAGGAGAGATGGTTGCTAAGTATTTACCATGCGCACTATATGGCATGGATGGGTACTCCCATGTTACAGACAAAACACTCAAGGCTCAGAGAAGTTAAGTGATTTCCCTAACACATTTAGTTAGGAAATGGCAGATCCAGGTCTGGAACTCTGGTCTCTGTGACCCCAAAACTTATACTCTTGATCACCAAACTCTGTAGTCTCCTTCTCTTCTGGAACCTCTCATTATAGCATATTAACTGTAGACTCACATGTAGGAAAGGAATGAACTCTCTAAAGGAGCTTTAGAGACCTGTACTGTCAATTAGGGGAGGGAGTATGAGTGAAGGAAGGGTACCGAAAGAGGAGGCATCTGAGCCAGATTTCTTAGCCCTTCAAGAATTTCATGTCAGCACACTGGAGAGTCTGGAACTCCCTTGTCCTTGAGTTCCTCCGAAGTGCCAGAGAGCACAGAGGCCCAGAGCCAGAGGGACCAGCAGAAACCGTCTAATTCCTGGATTATGAGGAGACAGTAATCAAGTGGACATGACTGCTGGAGTACAGTGGTGAGAGGATTCTGAGGCCAAGTCTTTGTTTAGTGATGAAGAATGCTGTGATGGTTTAGTGATGTCTGCAGTGGATGCAGGAGTTGGCGTGCCCACGTGCAAGCCATGTATTTGCCCATCCTGAGTTTAGTATGATTCCTTCATGGTACAGATGAGGAAACTAAACCCAGAGAAGGGAAGGGACTTTTCCAGTATCTCCCAGTGAGTAATGGAGAGCCAGGACCAGAACCCAGAATTTCAGACTCCATCTTTGTGTTGGGGCGCTGGGCCCAGGTCTCACCTACCTTCCCTCCCCGCAGGCACCACGGCCCTCTACCTGTTCCTGGGCATGCACCCCGACCTCAGCAGCAACTACCCCAGCTCCGAGACCTTTGAGGAGATCCAGTTTTTTAATGGCCACAACTATCACAAAGGCATCGACTGGTGAGTGGGCCTTCTGTCAACAGTGGGATGGGATGGTCGCCATGGAGTCTACCCAGGAGGAGGTCTGCTGTGGCCACAGCAGGAAGCAGCTAGCGCTCGCTTAAACACAGCTAGTTCCTGTAAACAGGGACAAAACACGGTGACCCTTGAGTCATGATGCTGGAGCCTGGTCACAGATGGGATAGTTGATGAGGAAGCCCTTTGCCCCTTTACATTATTGCCTGGGCTCTGAGAATACTAGAAATCAAAGTCCAGCCCCTCCCTCGCCTGCACAGAAACACCCTGAGTCCCAGAGGAGAAGAGGGACATGCCCGAGGTCCTGAGAGCTGGGGCTGAAATCCAAGGGTTCTGACCCGAAGGCTGGCCGTTCCCACTGTGGATGGCTGACTGTGGAGCAGGAGGTGTTCTTGTGAGCCCTTCAGAGGTGGCTTTCTAGCCTTCAGGGAGTCTCCTGGGGAGGTGGTTGAAATTGCAGATTCTCACCAGAACCTGTCACCAGCGGTTGTAACCCATGTGTTACTCTTGTTTATTATTTTTATGTCAGTGGTTTACCTGAGGAGAGAGATCATGGGCATTCTTCTGTTTGTGTTGTGGTATTTTTCTGTGTGTATTTCCATCAGTCTTTTGCTAGCTGTCTTTCAATTAACCAATCATCTGTCAATCTACCTATTTCTCGCTCCAATATTGCCACAATCTCTTATCTAAAACCCACTGTAGCCAGATGCATTACTGAAAGTCACCTCTTTCCGGATTTAGAGACACAGTATCTTTAACAGCACCTTCACCAAGGTCTGGGGCAGTGCCCATTAGCAAATACATTAATATATCTGTAGCAAAGTATGTGCATATTTATGCCAAGTGAGATTCATAAGTCAGGTTTTGCTGCCAAATGTCTTTGCTACAAACTTAGGAAAAAAGCTTCTTTCTCAGAGCTTTCTCCATTTAGATATAACAAACGATGGATTGTGGACGTAAAAATGCTATTTTGTAGAGAAAATTCAGAAATGTGAGAGAGCTAGCAGTTTCTCGGCTCCATTCTCAAGATTTTGATTTTGTTTGTAGGGGTGCAGAACTCTCACAAGCCCCCAGGTGATTCTGATTTCTGATAAAGGGGTCCCTGGGACCACCTAAGAGAAACCCTATCTCACAGGATAGAGTAGGGATCCTACGTCCTTAACTGGGGTAGGCTTTGTGGGTTCTGGTTCCCTCAAACCCCTGAAGGTGTACCTCTATTTTGCCTCAGTAGGTGCTCCTGGGAGGGTCTGGAGTGTTCACTTAGTTTTCTGAGGGGCCCTCAACCTACAGGTGATCTCAAAGGACTGGTGTGGACAGTCACTCTGGGTGTGATGTGGGAGGTTCATCTGGGAAGCTATCAGGTTCACCTGTATGAGGCCGGGGAGGGCGTATGGGTGGCAGGAGGTGAACCCCATCCCCGCCTTGTCTCCTGGTCCACAGTAGCAGCTTAGAAAGCACCATCAGAGGTCAGTCTGGAGGCAGCAGAGGGCATCCCTCCCCTCAGTGTTGGCGTCCCCGGGTCAGAGGCATCCCCGCTTGCCCCCTAGCGGCAGTGAGAGTTAGGGCCCTGCCAGTTTCACTCTGGGACCATCCCATTTAGGATGGAAAGATGCAGCCCTCTTCCCATACCCTGCCACCCATACCACACCCACAAGTCTTCACATCCTCCTGACCCCAGAGTCTCCCCGAAAAAGGAATGAATTCATAAAAGGGACACTGCCAAGTGACCACTCCGTCTAGGACCCCTGCCAGAAGTGAGTCCTTGTTTGACTGAGAGCCATGTGCCTGCTTGCTTTCTCAAGTTCCACCCCCAGCCACCGCGGCCCTCCCAGCTGCATCCCTCAGGCCCCTTCATCCTGGGTCTTGCCTGCGAGCCCTGCTCTCTGGGCTTCCTGCAGGTACATGGAGTTCTTCCCTATCCCCTCCAACACCACCTCTGACTTCTACTTTGAGAAAAGCGCCAACTACTTTGATTCGGAAGTGGCTCCCCGGCGGGCGGCTGCCCTGTTACCCAAGGCCAAGGTCTTGACCATCCTCATCAACCCAGCAGACCGAGCCTATTCCTGGTACCAGGTGAGCCGGGGTGGGGCCCTGGGTGGGGGTACGGGCTCTGTCTACCGCTCAGCCACCAATAAATACCAGCAAATATTTATTTATTTAAATTTTATTTATTTATTTAAATTTTATTTATTTATTTTTGGCTGTATTGGGTCTTCATTGTGGTGCATGGGCTTCTCATTGCAGTGGCTTCTCTTGTTGCGGAGCACGGGCTCTAGGCACACGGGCTTCAGTAGTTGTGGCTCACGGGCTCTAGAGCGCAGGCTCAGTAGTTGTGTCGCACGGGCTTAGTTGCTCCGCGGCACGTGGGATCTTCCCGGACCAGGGCTCGAACCCGTCTCCCCTGCATTGGCAGGCGGATTCTTAACCCTTGGGCCACCAGGGAAGTCCCTCAGCAAATATTTATTTTGCGCCTCCTTTGTGCCAGCCCTCAGTAGGCTCCTGGAATGCCGTGGTGGGTAAGAATGGTCCCGCCTCCACTGCACTTCTAGCCCGGAGGAGAAGCCAGGCAGAAATCCATGTTGAATACCAGCCGAGTTACCTGCTCACCCTCCCAGCTTCGTCTGGGGACCTGCCTCTGACTCTGACATCAACAAGAGGTGGAGGCTGATTCCATCTTGATGAAGCCTAGATTCGGTGAACAGTGATCTGGGCTCATACTAACTGTGGCCTCCTTGCTGGGCACGGGGTGGAAGGGAGGTGGGAAATCAGAGAAGGACAAGACACAGGACCTGCCATTCTTAGTGGAGAATGCAAATGCTCGATCAGGTAAGGAAGTTATGTGGACTGCAGTTTGTGCTAGAGAGTGTAACTCCTAGTTCCTACCTGACTATGTAAGAACTAGAATTTTCTTTAATTTCAATGACATGACTTAATTTTTTCTGAACATCATTCCACTGGGCTTACAGGAAAGCTTAGGCTCTGGCCTTTTGGGGGTTTTCCTCCCCTGCCTGCCAGTCTTCCTAAGATTATGCCACAGTGCCAGGGCGTGGGGCTTCCTCGTCTAGAGCCGATCAAGGAAGGCCCCTCTAGGTCTGGCCACCCTCTGAGCCTCCTCTCTGGGGCCTCATTGTGACCACAGGCTGGTAGGAGGCAGGTGCAGACCCTCTTTGCTCCCTGTTCCCACAGACCTCTCTCTCTCTTCTCACTCCCCAAGCCTGGGGACCCTCCTCGTCTGGTGGGCAATCTCTCTCTTCCACTTGCTTCTCTAGGATTTTCTGTCTATACCTCAGTATTCTCCTTCCCTCTGGGCTTTGTCTTTGGGGGAATAAAGGCCACTTCTCTTTTCTGCTCTGCCGAGTGTTCCCCACCTCCTGGCAATGAGCAGAGATTGGCTGTCTGCTCTTATCGGGGGAAGGAAAGAGGAAGGAGAAGGCTGTAGAGGGAAAGCGGCCCTGGCTGCAATCCGTCCCCATTCTGTTCTAATGCTCCTGCTCTACCTCTTCACCTCATTGGAGCGTCACGGCAGTTTTCTAGAGGGCAGAGGGCTTTGTGCGTGTCCCCTCTCACAGATGAGAAGACCAAGGTTCAGCAAGCCAGGTGACTAGCTCAAGTTCATATGCTGCCATTTTGAACCCAGCTCCTCGAGGTCTAAGACCCTGTTTCTTCTGTCCATGGTCGAGGCGGGATAAGGAGAAGGGGGACTAATTCCTACCAGGAGGATCCAGGAAGGTGCTGGAGGGAGAGGAAGGACAGTGGCCTGCCTCAGAGGGGAGGTCAGGAGGGGGAGCTGTTATGCACCATTATTGCACCTCCCCCACCCAAGCTCTGTGTGATCTTCAGTGGAGGTGTAGGGGCTCGTGAGGGTTACCCCGGGTGGACAGGTTCCTGATCTCTGGACTTGGGAATTATGCAGATGCCGACTGCCCGTGGCATTATTTTAGGTGGTTCAAACCTGGTGTTTTCCCCTTTCCAATTCTTTCCCAATCCTTTTGTCTTAGACTGCTTGGGTTGCCATAGCAAAATATTATAGGTTGGGTGGATTAAACAACAGAATTTTTTTCTCACGGTTCTGGAGCCTAGAAGTCTAAGTCCAAGATCAAGGGGACAGTCGGTTTGGTTCTTGGTGAGAGCTCTCTTCCTGGCTTTTAGACAGCCACCTTCTGTGTCCTCACATGGCAGAGCAGGCAAGCAAACTCTGGTGCCTCTTCTTACAAGGGCACCAATCCCATCACAGGGGCCCCACCCTCATGACTGTATCAGGGCCTGTAGCAGACATTTGTATCTCCCTGGTGTTTGAGAACATTGCTTTATTTTTATTGTATTTATGAATGATTACCTTTATATATGACAACTGATTCTAATTTTCTATTTATGGAGACAGTATTGAGTTTTATTTTGAAATACATTTACGTGAATAAGAAAGATGATTCAATGCAAAGAAACTTACGTTGACTTGTCATGTACAGGTGGTTTATGGATATGGCAGAAATCACAGAGGTGGTGTGAAGCAACCAGCATTTGGAAGCTCTGATCTAGTCCAACTCCCATCTCTCAAAGATGGAGAAACTAGGGCTCCCAGGGGCTATGACTTCCCTGAAGTCACAGGGTAATGACAGGTAGAACCAGAACTTGAACCCAGGGCTCCTGGTTCCAGCTCAGGGTCTTCTGGCTGCCTCCTGGTTTCTGTCCCACAAAAGCCTCTTCCTTTGGTCCCTCCACGTGACATGCTGACCCTCTCTCTCCCCTTGTCTGCAGCACCAGCGAGCCCATGATGACCCAGTAGCCCTGAAGTACACCTTTCACGAGGTGATCACAGCTGCTGCGCCCGATGCATCCTTGAAACTGCGCGCCCTCCAGAACCGCTGCCTGGTCCCCGGCTGGTATGCCACCCACATTGAGCGCTGGCTCAGCGCCTTTCACGCCAACCAGGTAGCTGCCTGTCCCTGACCCTCGGGAGGGCAATCACAGCCCTGGCTCTGGGCGGTTAGCAGACAGCCTCAAAATCTCTTTTACCAGTTACAGGGCCAGACATGGTGTCATTGGAGAGTTAGATCTTTGGGGTCTTCAAAGGTTTCAGTCTTGTTTATCCCAAGCCCTTGTCCCATCACAGCAGGCTCTTTATCCCTAAGGGGACCCAAAAAGCTCTGGGATAGGCCCCTGGGAGTGAGGGAGACAGGTGTGTGTGACGGAGGGAGAGCCTGGTTGCAGAGGTAGATGGGGCCAGGTTGCTGAGGCGTTTTAGGGAAACCCTTGGAGGGTTTAGGCAGGAGAATGACATGTGGTCCAAAAACTTGGAGAGAGGCAGAGAGGGGGTGTCATAGGGATATGAGGGGCAGGCAGGGTTTTAAACCCTAGGAGAGGATGGCATCGGTCAGAGGAAGCTGGCAGAAAGCAGGGAGTTAGTTAGACTGCCCAGGACTGAGGCATGGCGGCACCTCCCGTCCACAGGTGGAGGAAGAAGCAGTCTACAGAGTGTGGGGTCCCCAATTTATGACCATGGCTGCTGACCCAGAAGACCGGGGGCCTGTTTGCCACTGGAGTGAAAACAGGTTCAGATCACACTCGCCTTTTTCTTTTTTTCCAGATTCTGGTCTTGGATGGCAAACTGCTGCGAACGGAACCTGCCAAAGTGATGGACACAGTGCAAAAGTTCCTTGGGGTGACGAACACCATTGACTACCACAAAACCTTGGCGTGAGTGTTGCCTTGGCCTTTCAACGGGGGGATGTCCTGAGCAGGCACCTGGGCCCAAAAGCCAAAGGCTTGAATGATTAGGAGAAAAACACAGACTAGTCAGCAAATGTGAGGAAGTACGCATGTCCCTGATGGTAGTTTAGCAGGAAAGTTAACATGACTTGAGTCACATTAATAAAGATATTGACTCAGGAAAAGGTGAGGTGATGACTCTGTTCTACTCTGGTCAGTCCTACACCTGGGGTGTTCTTTTCACTCTGGGCTGAACATTTTCAGTGTTTTACTTAAGTAAGTTAGACCAGCAATGAGCAATTCCAGTTCCCACAAGGGTTTCTTATCATTAGATTATGACTTCAATATAATTTAAGGAAAAAGATACTATAAATATTGTCCTTGACTAATCATTCCCATCACTCAAAACCCAGTGCAAGTGCACCGAGAACGCTGTCCCAAGATGGATAAGTGCCAGCCTGTGTTGAGGGGGCTCAGGACTGGGGAGAGGCTGTCTCCTAGGGTACATCACAGACAGGTGACACGCTCATCTGGATGAGGGAGTCTCAAGAGAAGGAGAAATAGTCACCTTCCCCAGCTACCTTCTTAGGAAAGCCCTTCAGCAAGAATATTCCCTTCTCCTTACTTTGGAAGTTGAAAACGGAAGGTGGAAAACGGTAGTCAGTCCTTCCCTTTGAGGGTAGAAAGCAGCAGCAGCTGCGGGTATGGCTGTGGCAGTAGAGATGCCTGGGTTAGGATCCCAGACATCTTCTTTAACTGTGGGCCTTGGACATGTGTCTTAGTTCCTTGAAGCCTCACTTTCCTTCTCCGTAAGTTGGGGATAAAGGTAATAATTCCTACCTCCGGAGGGTCACTGTCTTGAATGAAAGCATGTGGGTGGGGCTCTTGGCTCAGTGCCCGGGATGTACTAATCTCAGTAAATGATAGCTACGCTCATCACCATCGTCCCCGCCATCACCATCACATGTGCCTACCCTGGGACCCATTCAAAAATCCCTATCTCCCTCTCCTGCCAAATGTGAACTGTGTTTTCCTTCTGTCCTCATGCCCAAGAACCTCCTAATGGTTCCTGATCTGGGACTGAATTCTGATGCCATTATGCCTCTCCTCTCCATGACAGCATCAGATCTCCTCTCCCCAAAATACGGTTGAAGGTCCAGCATGACTTCAGTTCTGAAGGCAGTCTTGCTCTATCATTTCTGAAATTCATTAGAAAAAAAACACAACTTTCCAGTGATGCCCATGCTTAAATGCAACTGTAGATACAGCATTTCTTGGTAAAGATTGAATTTACTGACAAGCAAAAGAACCTCCACTAAACTTCTTTCCCCCTACTGGGTTCTCACCCCTGAGTTGGAGAGTGCTAAGAGGATCCCCAGAATAAGGAAGGATGGGAAGTGTTCATGTTAGGGACTTGCTGCAGCAACTGAGCCTGCCCAGTCAGGAGAAGAGAGATCTCAGAGCGTGCGGCCTGCCTCTGCTGGCAAGAGGGGGCAGGTGTGTTTAGTGGAGCCCAGAGCCAGAGCTTGGGCAAACAGATGCAAGTATCAGTCCCACAGACCAGAGTGTGCCTATGGGAGTGGATCCTGTGATTTTCTAGGAGGCTCTGCCATTCCTGAGGTCTGTGAACATTGCCTGAAGTGGGAAGGGGCTGGGCTCGGCCGGGCCAGCTCCCAGCCACAGGCTTTCCCCACCTTCACAGGTTTGATCCAAAGAAAGGATTTTGGTGCCAGCTGCTCGAAGGAGGAAAAACCAAGTGTCTAGGCAAAAGCAAGGGCCGGAAATACCCAGAGATGGACTTAGACGTAAGTAGCAGACCTGCTGCCTGTGGCAGGGGAATAAATGTTGGGGGTCCCTCTACTGGAGGGAGTCTTCTCTTTACCTGACACGCAGCACTCACGGACCTTGGCATTTCTTGGGTGGTGTTCTTAACAGGAGGAAATGTGGGCTAGGGGATATAGTGGATCAGAATTGATTTAGTCAAATGAGTATTTCTCCTACAAGGGCTGAATGCTATGGGGCTTTGAGAATGAATCAGACCTGCTCTTTGCCTTCAAGGAGCTCCTAGTCTAGGAGGGAAATGAGTCACATGTGCCAACAAGTAGAATACAAGGGAGGAAGTGTTTTGTGTAGTTAGGTATGACTACACAGCAGTGCTGTGAGACTACAGAACAAGGACATGCCACTTGAAGTTGGATGGGTAAGAAGGCTTCTCAGACGAGGTGGGGGGGTGTCTCTCGAGTTGGGCCTGGAAGGATGGGGTGGTATTTGGACCTATGGCATGGAAGGATAAGGCATTCTTGTAGGAGAGGATGGCATGTATAAGGATATAGGGGAAAGGGCACACACTGTGACTCTGGTTACATTTCCCTTTTTTTCCCATTACCCCTTGATAATTTTTTAAAAACTGAAGTATAGTTGATTTATAATATTGTGGTAGTTTCTTGTTCCCTGTGGTATACAGTAAATTCTTGTTGCTTATCTGTTTTATATATAGCAGTATACCTGTTAATCCCATACTCCTAATTTGTCCCTCCCCCTTCCCTTTCCCCTTTGGTAACCATAAGTTTGTTTTCTGCGTCTGTTTTGTAAATAGATTTATACTTTAGATTCCACATATAAGTGATATCATACGGTATTTGTCTTTCTCTGTCTGACTTACTTCACTTAGTATGATAATCTCTAGGTCCATCCACATTGCTGCAAATGGCAATATTTCATTCTTTTTATTTCATTCTTTTTAATGGCTGAGTATTTTATAGTGTGTGTGTATATATATATATATATATATATATACCACATCTTCTTTATCCGTTCATCTGTTGATGGACACTTAGGTTGCTTCCACATCTTGACTATTGTAAATAGTGCTGCTATTAAATTGGGGTGCATGTATCTTTTCAAATTAGAGTTTTTGTCTTTTCTGGATATATGCCCAGGAGGAGGATTGTTGGATCATATTGTATAGATCTAGTTTTAGTTTTTTAAGGAACCTCCATACTGTTCTCCACAGTGGTTGCACCAATTTACATTCCCACCAACAGTGTAGGAGGGTTCCCTTTTCTCCACACCCTCTCCAGCATTTGTCATCTGTAGATATTTTAATGATGGCCATTTTGACTGGTGTGAGGGGCTGTCTCATTGTAGTTTTGATTTGCATTTCTCTAATAACTAGCAATGTTGAGCATCTTTTCATGTGCCTCTGGCCATCTGTATGTCTTCTTTGGAGAAACGTCTATTTATGCCTTCTGCCCAGTTTTTGATTGGGTTGTTTTGATATTGAGCCGCATGGGCTGTTTATATATTTTGGAGATTAATCCCTTGTTGGTTGCTTCATTTGCAAATATTTTCTCCCATTCTGAGGGTTGTCTTTTTGTTTTGTTTATGGTTTCATTTGCTGTGCAAAAGCTTTTAATTAGTTCCCATTTGTTTATTTTTGGTTTTATTTTCATTACTCTAGGAGGTGGGTCAAAAAAGATCTTGCCGCGATTTATGTCAGAGAGTGTTCTGCCTATGTTTTCCTCTAAGAGTTTTATAGTATCCGGCCTTACATCTAGGTATTTCATTCTTTTTGATGCGATGGTAAATGGGATTGTTTCCTTAATTTCTCTTTCTGATCTTTCATTGTTTGTTAGTGTATAGGAATGCAAGAGATTTCTGTGTATTAATTTTGTATCCTGCAACTTTGTCGAATTCATTGATTAGCTCTAGTAGTTTTCTGGTGGCATCTTTAGGATTTTCTGTGTATAGTATCATGTCATCTGCAAACAGTGACGGTTTTACTTCTTCTTTTCCCATTTGGATTCCTTTTATTTCTTCTTTTTCTCTAATTGCCGTGGCTAGGACTTCTAAAAACTATGTTGAATAAAAATGGTGAGAGTGGACATCCTTGTCTTGTTCCTGATCTTAGAGGAAATGCTTTCAGCTTTTCACCATTGAGAATGATGTTAGCTGTAGGTTTTTCATATATGGACTTTATTATGTTAAGGTAGGTTCCTTCTATGCCCGCTTTCTGGAGCGTTTTTAATCATAAATTGGTGTTGCATTTTGTCAAAAGCTTTTTCTGCATCTATTGAGATGATCATATGGTTTTTATTCTTCAAGTTGTTAATATGGTGTATCACATTGATTGATTAGCAGATATTGAAGAATCCTTGCATCCCTGGGATAAATCCCACTTGATCATGCTCCTTTAAATGTATCGTTGGATTCAGTTTGCTAGTATTTTGTTGAGGATAAAGATCAGAGCAGAGCAGAAATAAATGAAATAGAGATGAAAACAATAGCAAAGATCAATACAACTAAAAGCTGGTTTTTTGAGAAGATACACAAAATTAATAAACCTTTAGCCAGACTAACCAAGAAAAAGGACGTCTTCCCTGGTGGCGCAGTGGTTAAGAATCCACCTGCCAATGCAGGGGACATGGGTTCAAGCCCTGGAACGGGAAGATCCCACATGCTGCGGACCAACGAAGCCCGTGCTCTGCGACTACTGAAGCCCAGGCACCTAGAGCTAGTGCTCTGCAACAAGAGAAGCCACTGCAGTGAGAAGCGCGTGCACCCCAATGAAGAGTAGTCCTGGCTCGCCGCAACTAGAGACAGCCCTGTGCTCAGCAGCGAAGACCCAACACGGCCAAAGATAAAAAATAAAAGTTTTTTTAAAAAAGAAAGGACTCAAATCAATAGAATTAGAAATGAAAAAGGAGACGTAACAACTGACACCACAGAAATACAAAGGATCCTAAGAAACTACGACAAGCACCTATATGCCAATAAAATGGACAACCTAGAAAAAATGGAAACATTCTTAGCAAGGTACAACCTTCCAAGACTGAACCAGAAAGGAATAGAAAATGTGAACAGACCAATCACAAATACTGAAATTGAAACTGATTAAAAATCTTCCAACAAACAAAAGCCCAGGACCAGATAGCTTCACAGGCAAATTCTAGCAAACATTTAGAGAAGAGTTAACACCTATCCTTCTGAAACTCTTCCAAAAAATTACACAGGAAGGAACACTCCCAAACTCATTCTACGAGGCCATCACTCTGATACCAAAACCAGACAAAGATACCACAAAAAAAGGAAATTACAGGCCAGTATCGCTAGTGAACATAGATGCAAAAATCCTCAACAAAATACTATGTTTCCCTTTTCTTCTTTGCCCCTGGTTTTAATTCTCTCTCTTCTCCCTATCAATCACAAGAAGTTTGACCTTGTGTGCTGTATTTTGGTGCTCCTACTATATGAGTTTTCTTTTGAAGGTTGTGATTTTTGAAGAAGATTGTGAATAAATAATGGGAGTGTGGGATGATGCCAATGGAATGGTGGTTTTAAGGAAGAGGGGGGGGTCACTCTTGAGTCAGCACGTGACCAAGACCTGAGCTTTCCTTCCTGTTACAGTCCCGCGCCTTCCTGAAGGACTATTACCGGGACCACAACATTGAGCTTTCCAAGCTGCTGTACAAGATGGGCCAGACACTGCCCACCTGGCTACGGGAGGAGCTCCAGAACACCAGGTAGCCACGGCCACCACAGCCAGACTGAATGTGACGGCAGGGACGTCCCGCCACACGCTGAGCCAGACTGACCTGCAGAGTGGGGAGCTGGGCCCGGGCTGGCCAAGTACTTACAAGCAATACTCTGCTGCAGCCCAGGTAGGGCCAGGAGAAGAGCCCAGGCAGGTCCACACGCGCCTCAGAGCGTCCAGTGCTGGGTTGGTGGCCTCTAGGACCTCCTTCACCAACCAGGGTCCGTTCTGCTCATAGTTTTCCATGGGGAGGCCACTTCCTGTTGGTGGAAGACCACAAGCTGGTAGGAAGCAGTCCATAGGACTCTGTTTTCCATCCCTGTGTTCTACCCACCCTACCCTCTCCATCCCATCACTCCCTGCTCCAGTAGGGTGTCCACTCAGTAGTAGTTTCCCTGTCCTCCAGACAACGAGGAGAAGAGCCCAGCTGGGGCTTTTGCCAAACCAGGGAGAGAGATTGGACGTTTCTGTGATGGTTCAAGCCAGACTCTTCAGAGGGGGCAGCTGGGAACCCAGAGGTGGTCCCTAGGCTGGGTGTGAGCGTGTCCAGCTCGAGAGAACGCTGGACCTCCACACCCATTCTGCTTCATACCTTACCATCTCACCATCCCTCTTTAGAGAAAGAATCGCTGGTTCCTACAGTACCCACCCAGTCCTAAAGGCCTCCTTCAGGGCCCTGGGGCACTGCCACGCATTTGGACCCAGAGACCCAGGCCTCAACCCTACCCCGGTTCTTCCCCCTGGGATATGACATGTGTGGTGTTTCCTGTGGTAAAGGACTGAGGCGGTCGTGGAGTCGGCCGTATACATGTCCCAGTGTACATATGTTGTCCCTAAGCCCACCTGGCCTTGGCCCCTGGCAGATGCTGGGCAGACTTGATGAGACCGCCATGCCTGCTCTGCGCCAGCTGCCTGTGGCCAAGGGTTTCTAGAGAGCCCCTTAACCTCCCAAATACTAAGAAGCTAAAGTATTTTAATATTTTTTTTTCTTGGTGCCAGAGTTTATACCCTGGGTGCTGGGGTCGCACTGTGTTACATATATATATATAACATGTATATATATATATATATTATATTTTTTTTGGTTGGGTTTGTTTTTAATTCAGT
>NW_020175787.1:431640-439886 GCF_003031525.2 Neophocaena asiaeorientalis asiaeorientalis
TATGGAAGTGCCCTGGGAGAGGTCAAGTGCCATGGCCGCCCCGGGGCTGCCCCAGGTGAACAGCTGGCGAGATGCATAAGGAAGACCTACTCTTTCCAGGAGATCTGGCTTCATGAAGCGCGGTGACCCTGGGTCACTTTTGGCCAAAGGAAAAGCCAGGTTGGGGTAGGAGATTCCGGGGCTTAAAGGCTGGCCTGTTCCCCTTCCCCTCACATGGTGCTAGGTTGGGAGCTGGCCTGGGAGCCACAGAACTGTCTCCAGGTCCCCTGCCAACAAGGGGGTCTCTGGGCTATTTTCTGGTTGGGGCCTGCTCCTACCCACCCCTCCCGCCCCCATCTTTTAACAATGTGAAGTGACTAAGGCTGGGGTGCCTTTCCCCAGCCCCTCCCACTGCCAGTTCAGCTTTGAACTGACACCTGGGAAATCCTTTCTGGAGAGCCTTGTCTTGTTCAGAAGACTCTACCATGTTGGGGCTGAAGGGTCCTTCAACGGGTGTGGACACAGGTCCAGAAATGGGAGGTGGCCTCCGGGGCTGATGTCACAGAACCGATTGGGAGCAGGGCCAAGAATTGAACTCGAGGCTCCCAATGCCGAGCCCAGTGCTCTTCTTCCAGTGCCACACTGCCTCTGAGCCTGTCCTTGGGACCCTACTCTGTGCCAGGTTGCTGTCCCTCCTTTAGTCACGCCCTTGGTCATTCCAGGATATGGGGACAAACCACTCCTTCCCAGCCAGGGTGCCTTTGAGCCTTCTCAGTTCCAGATCTGCATTTGCATCCCTGTCGTGCTCTCCCCACCTCAAAAGGTTCTTTCCCAGCCTGGGAGCCTGGATCTTAGTTCCCAGGGTCTCCACTGGGATGGAGAAGTGGAATGTCCTACGGGGCCAGCTGCATCTGGCTCTACTGCCTCCTGAGTGAAGCGTTTCCATCATGCTTCTCATTGGGGCCTTAGAACCTGGGAACCCTGGTTGCTGCTAACCCTGCAGGGGATGAGAAGCAGAGTGTCTGAGGACAGGGTGGCATGCCTGCGTGTACGCTTGTGAAGACTTACCTGCACCAGGAACCAGACTCCCAGCGCGGGCAGCGGCTTCCATAGTGCAAAACCTGGGCCTCACTTCCCGTCTGTCAGCGCGGGGCTCTGCTGCATGACCCGTGAGGATGTCACAGCTCCCACCGTCTGAGATCTTCCCTCTGGGCCTAGACACCTGGGCAGGCTGCCCGGAGCCTGTCCTCGTGGGGCGGGCAGGTCCGCTCCCCTCGTCCTCTGGCCTGAGGAAGAAACAGGCAGGTTTGAGGCCCTGTGGTAGCAGAGGAAATGCTGGAGACTTTTGTCCAGGCCCTTCTGGGAGGCTGGGGACTTGACCTGTCACATGTTCTCAGTCTGTCTTGTCACTGCTACTTTTTCCCTTCCCACTAACGAATCTCTCTCGAGAACCCACTTCCAGGACCGGTAGGTACTGGGGAGGGGAGAGAAGTCCCTCTAGGTTCTCTCAGCTGCTAAGCACACAGATTCCACTCCCCCACCGCCACCACGAGAGGAGAAAACCAGAGGTCAGTCATCTTCCATGTTTACTAAGTCACTGGCCAAAATCAAGAAAAAAACCTCTCCCATCCCTTCTGCCATCGCCTCCACACACCTGTGCCTCAAGCTCGGTGCAGGGGGGATGTGCAGCTGCCTCCGTCACTCGGGGCTCTAGAGCTGCCCACAGTGCGGGCATCTCGCACCTGGAGAAGGAGTCTGAGGTTTAAAGACTGGTCTCTTTCGAGCCCCTGCGTAGGAGCAGCCGGTGCCTCTGGGGCCCAGCTGAGGGAGCAGTCGTCTGTTCCCAGTAGAAGAATACTACTAGGTCGACTCGCAGAGATTGCTGGTCCCAACATCGAGCCGTCCCCACAGGCTTGTTCGGAGAAAGAGCAAGTAAATAAGTAAGTGTCGTACCAAATATTCTATAATGAGCTCCCACTGCCCACCATTCAGACTTAAAATTAGTGTCTTGCCACATTTTAATCTTTCCTTCCGTACAAGCATATTGTTTCTGAACTAGTTTAAAAGTTGCGAATGGAAGGAGACTCCACCCCAAATGCTTCAGCCTGCATCTCCTAAGAGCTAGGACATTCTCCTACAATTGGCCCAGTATCACACCCAGTATCACAACAGTAATTTCCCAGCAACATCTGCTAATCAACCCATATTCACAGTTCTCCCAAATAACTTACACCTGGTTTCGGAATCGGGAACTAGTTAAGGTACACATGTTGCATCGAACTGTGTTTTCTAAAATCTCTTTCAAGTCAGTAAACTTTCCCTTCTGCTCACTCCGGTTGTTTGAATGACATTATTTCGGAGGCTAGCAGGCTGCTGTCTTATAGAAGTCCCACATGCTGGATTCGTCTGTTTCTTCATGGTGTCGCAGAACAAGTTCCTCTAACCCCTGTATTGGCAAGGGGAATTTAGGCTACAGGGATTGGTACCTTTTGTGCTGACTTGAAAACTTCAGTCCATCCTAAGATGCCCTCTGCTGTCACCTGTACCAAGTGCCAAGTCAGCAGAGGGGCCTGCCAGAGCTGGAGAGGGCGAGGGAGAAAGCAGCACAGCCACGCCTGGGAGGGTCTAGAGAGAAGAGGCTGGACCACGCAGTGTGGGCCTGTTGGGAATGAGACGTCCCGGACTCCGAAGATCCTGCGCTGGCCCCTTTGCTCCTGGTGATGGAGCACAGGGCACCAAAGAGCATCTCTCTTTCTCTCTGTTTTGTGGTCTCTGGGTTTTCATTTCCTGGAGGCCCATGGTCTGTGTGCACTGGGGCAGAGCCAGCCCCTGGGATGCACCAAAGAAGGGCTCCGCGGGGGCGCTGCCCCACCCAAGCTGCGGTTGCGGAGAAGAGCATTGGGCTGGAGGCAGGAGATGTGAAATTTTGTCCCAGTCGAGTACACTGAGTAGCTGAGTGACAGTTTTCCTCCCAGGGACTCAATTTCCCCATCTAGAATGAGCAGTTGGGCCTACAGCATGGATTTTCAGACATCAAAGAAGGAAGCAGGTCTGCTGTAGTTGAAGTGAGGATGGAGGTCCCAGGCCCCCCTCACCGCTGCCCACAAGGCACTGCTGGGTGCCCAGGCTGCTCGCCCAGGGCTGCCTGCCCCCAGAGGCTTTCCCTCGCCAGCTCAGACAGCCAGAGACATTTTTTAGTTCCCACAAGAGAGAGGCATGGGCTTTGTGTGGGGTCAATGTCAAGGGCCTATGGGGGGACTCTGGCTGTGTTTTATCCTAAGTTCACCCCTCCCTCTCTCCTTCCTCTCTGTGGCCCTTGAGGAGAATGAGGGCGGAGAGGGTTTTCTATGACTGTGCTAGCTTTTATTATCAGCAAGAGGGCTCCTTTTGTAATTTGTGCATGAAATTCATGTCATTTCCTGGGGAGAGGAGAGGGCTGACTGGAGAGGGTGTGGGGCACATTAGGGGAGCAGGCAGAGGTTTCCTTCCCTCGTGGGAGTGCGGAGAGGAGTAGAGAGGGGGACGCTACCCCGGTCACCTGGTCAGGGCTCTCAAACCAGCCGTTTTGGGTTGTGTTAAAAGTGGGAACCTTCCCTCCATTAATGTACAATCTTGAACTAACTGCTAATAAAGTGGGGTTCTGTTTGTACACAGTGGTCCTGTCTGTCCGTCCGTCTGACGTTTCTGCAAGGCCCGCAGGGGAGGGTGGAAAGAAGGATGTTCACATGCACGGCCAGTCTGGCCGCCCCCGTACACACAAGGTGACTGTGAAAGATCAGTTCAATGGATTGTAAACTGAAGCTTTTCTAGATGGCAGAGGCCCGTCCCAGGACAGCCAGTGGACAGAGGGCTCAGGTGGCAAAGAGCCCTCAGCCACGCTAGATGGTTGACAAGTGCTGGGGCTGGAGCACTGCACTGAGAAGAGCCTCAGTCTAGATAGCAGAGGCCCGTCCCAGGACAGCCAGTGGACAGAGGGCTCAGGTGGCAAAGAGCCCTCAGCCACGCTAGATGGTTGACAAGTGCTGGGGCTGGAGCACTGCACTGAGAAGAGCCTCAGTCTAGAATTAGTTCTGCTATCAGTGTGTGAAGTGACCGGGCCAAGTCACTCTTATGCTTTGATCCTCGGTTTTCCTCATCTCTTAGGGGTGTGGAAGGAGTTGGACTTAGTGGCTACTCTGGAGAGCTTGCTTAAAATGCAGACTCTCCGGCTGTGCCCCTAGAGATTCCTCTCTGGCAGATGTGGGGTGCGGCCCGAGCACCTGCATTTTAACAACCTCTCCAGCACTCTGGGAAACCCTGGCTCAGATAGAGGGCTTCTATGGGTTCTAATTAATTCAAAGTCCCACTGCCCGAGGAACGAAAACTTTGGGTAAAAACCAATGACTTCCTAGCCCTCCCAGCCTGGTTGCGCTTGAGATCTGCGGGGGAGGGGCAGAGGGAGGGAGCAGAGAGGCAGGAGCCTCTGTGGAACTTTACAAAATGCACATTCCCAGGCTCCCCTAGTCCCGTCCACTCAGTCAGAACCTCGGGCAGAGAGACCCAGAAATGTGGCTTTTAAACAAACTCCCTGCCGCACAGGAAAGTGTGGGAACACTGAATCAGGCCACGAAGGATGAGGCAGAGACGCTCCACAGAATTGTGGACGGCTGCCCTGGGGCATGCTGGGACACAGCTGGGAGCACATCAAAACACCAACCCCAATGGTACAAGGGCAGCACTTGCAGACACCTGTGTGGGGTTTGTCAGCTGGGAACTTGGTATGGGTCGTGGGGCAACAAGAACATAGGTGGAGGCTGCATTAATGGGAGCACTGGATCTGCATGATACAGGTGGGATTCGGTGCTGGGTAGGTGGTCAGGCTACATCAGAGATTTTTGAATTTTAAAACAGCCTTTTGTTTTTTAAAGAGAAACTTAGTTGAAAACCAGGTAGAGGCAGGAAGGGTGTTTCTGGTTGGATTTGGGGTGAGTATCTGGACTGTCATCAGTTCAACTGCTCTGTCACCGTACTATCTTGGAACCCTAGGAATCCTTGAAACACACTGTGAAAGCCCAGCCCAGGTGCTCTCAGAGGTCCCAAGAGTCCTGCAATTCTAATAGGTTGAGTGAACAAAGACACATCGAACCCTCCTCACCCCCTAAGTGAGGAGACCACTCAGGGGACATGGTGCCCCAGGAGCAGTATTGGATCCTGGAAGTGGGCATTTCCCTCAGAGAAGCCCTGGATCAGGTGCACAGGGCAGTGTGTTCCATAATAGCAAAGCCCTAGAAACAACTTAGATGTCCATCTCGAGGGGATCAGCTAAGTAGCCACTCGTGTGGCCACATGCTGAAACATGACGATGGAGGAGAGAATAGTCAGCTCAGTCTCCAGGTCCCACCAGGAAATATCTTTGAGACTGACCTAAGTGTGCCCATTTGTGGAAAGAGAATGCTCCATAACTAAGTACACATACATACGCTGCTGGCTCACACTGCTTATGCTATTCTGCATTATTTTTCCTGGCAATGTAGCTAGCTAGCTATCTCTCACACCGAACTGGTAACTGGTTAGTTCTGGAAGAGGGGGCAGGGCTTTCATAGTTCTGGAAGAGGGGGCAGGGGAGAAGGTTTCAAAGGGGACTTTAGCTTTGACTGAAATATTTTACTAAACACAATGAAAATGCATGTATCAGTTGTGGAATGAAAAAGTCTTAAAAGTAATTAGAAATGGGTGAAGCAGAAAGGGGGTCCAGGCAGCTGGACTGTTGTGGGATGCTACCGTGAAAGCAGCCCTGCTGTTCCCCCAGCCCACAGGCACCCGAAGTGCAGGGCCTGAGGCGGCCCTGGCTGTTGGGGGGAAGTTCTTGCCTTGCTGCAGGTACCCTGAGCACTTGTCAAGCCCCTGAGCTGAGGATTCTGACTCGCTGTGTGACTATAGGGGACTCTCAGCTCCCACATGCTCACAAATGGGGGAGTTAGAGTGAACACCAGTGTTGGGACAAACCGACATTGCATGCCTGAGAAGGACACAGCCTAACGCCTGTGAAATTCCTGACAAACACACCAACATGAACCTACCCAAGGAGAAACAGTGGTACATCCACGTTGAGGGACATTATGCAACATAACTGGCCTGAACTCTAAAATTGTCAGGGTCGTGGAAGATAAAGAAAGGCGGAGAAATGGTTCAATATTAAAGGATACTGAAGAGACCTGGCAATCAAATGTCATTTATGATCCTGGAGGGGTCCTAGACCAGGAAAGAGTTACCTATAAAGAATACCATATTGACAACCGGCAAAATGTGAATATGGACTGTGTACATTGGGTAACAGTACTTTATCAATGTTAAATTACGTGATTTTGATTACTGTTCTGTTAGAGTATGTCATTGCTCTTAAGTCGTACATGCTGAAATATTGATGGGTAAAAGGGAAAAATAAAGCTGAATTTTAACTGATGTTCTTTTTCCAATGGGTCAGACTTATCTGGTGCAGTTCACAACATGTCCACCAGGGGACACTATTATCCCAGTCTCTGACGGGCTAGAGTCGACGTGAGCCTCCCCGGGAAAGACTGGGCTGGTAGTTAATGGTATTGAGGTGATGATATCATAAAGAATTCAATGACATGACTAATAAAAACTATTTCTCACTGTTGGGAAGGCCTTCTGCTTGTCAAGTGCTGTCTCTCTTCATCCTTGCCACAACTCTGAGGTAGGGATTGTCATCATTCCCATTATGTAGATGAGGAGTCTGAGATTCAGAGAGGTTAAGTGATTCTGCCAGGGTCACAGAGCTGCGAGTCCTTGGTCTGTGAGACTCCACCGCCTTAAGCCCCCTGGGTAGTCCTGCCTCCTGTCATGAGGCAAAGTGGGGAGAACTCACTGAGCCTGACCCTGTCCCTCTCCAGGCCGGACATTTAAAAGTATGTATGTATGTATGTATATATGTATGTGTGTGTGTGTATATATATCCACAAAGATAAAGCAAACACAACACTGCCTACAGTGAGATCTAAGTCTACCTCTAAACAGCTCACCCCACCCCTGACCCTCACTCACCACTAACCCACCCCCCTGACTCTCACCTCTTCAGGGGAAACCACTACCACCAGTTTCTGTGGATCTTTC
Source organism: Neophocaena asiaeorientalis asiaeorientalis (assembly GCF_003031525.2). Taxonomy (NCBI): domain Eukaryota; kingdom Metazoa; phylum Chordata; class Mammalia; order Artiodactyla; family Phocoenidae; genus Neophocaena; species Neophocaena asiaeorientalis. Next base: position 438,733 of record NW_020175787.1, read on the forward strand.
CAGAAGTTACTTGTTTACAAATATGAGTAGCTAAGTACACATACATCCTCTACTGGCTCGTACGCCTCATGCTATTCTGCACTTCACTTCTTCACTGGTACTGGGGGCTGGGTAGAGGGGTATTTGCTGCTTTGTGTAGTAACAGATGGAGGTTCTCCTCCGCTAGAGGTACCTGGGGAGGTTCCACTCTGTCAAACCTTTAGGGAGGGAGGGAGGGATAGGCTGGAGCTTAGATTCTCTAGCCTTTGCCCCATTCTAGGGTGTCGTCCCTCGGGAAGGGAGGAGGCTGCATAGCATAGTTGTCGAAATATGCACAGATAGGCAGACCTGATGTCAAATAGGTCCATATTGGTTATCTGATCTTGAGCAAGTACCTCATGTCTCTGAGGCTGTCTTCTCATTGGTGAAATGGGAATAGTAATGGGTGGCAGGTGCCAGGGCTATTGTGAAGAGTGAGGGGTGCCTTACTTTTCCAGTGCTTGGAAAGCCCTCACCTGAACCTGCTTCATGCTGAGCGCTCAGTAAAGCCTGATCCAGTTCTTGTCATCAGACTCACGCAGCTCCCATGACTCAGCCTGGGGGTGGCACTGCCACCTTTGTCCTGAGGCTGATGAAGATGGGGCTGAAGGGCCAAGAGGCACACCCAAAGTGGAAACTCATCGCATATGATTGTTCTTTCTGGGACCCTTGCAATCAAATTGGTTAGAACACTGAGAATGACCCCTCAAAATATACATACAACTACCAACTTCACAGAAATACAAAGGATCATAAAAGACCACTATGAACTGCATGTCAACAAATAGGATAACTTAGATGAAATGGGCAAATTCCTAGAAATACAAACAAAAGTGACTAACAAAAGTGACTCAAGAAGAAATAGAAAATCTGAATAGACCTACAACAAGTCAGGAGATTGAATCACTAATCAAAAAACTCCCAGCAGGGCTTCCCTGGTGGCACAGTGGTTGAGAGTCCGCCTGCCGATGCGGGGGACGCGGGTTCGTGCCTTGGTCCGGGAGGATCCCACGTGCCGCGGAGTGGCTGGGCCCGTAAGCCATGGCCGTTGAGCCTGCGCGTCCGGAGCCTGTGCTCCGCAATGGGAGAGGCCACAACGGTGAGAGGCCCGCGTACCGCAAAAAAAAAAAAAAAAA
>NW_020175787.1:439952-477086 GCF_003031525.2 Neophocaena asiaeorientalis asiaeorientalis
AGGGTGGGAGCCCCGCGTACGCAAAAAAAAAAAAAAAAAAAACCTCCCAGCAAAGAAAAGCCTAGGATCAAATGGCCTTGCTGATTAATTTAACCATGTATTTAAAGGGGAATTAACACCAATCCTTCTCAAACTCTTCCCAAAAAAACTGAAGTGATGGGAACACTTCCTAACTCATTCTGTAAGTCTAGCATTACCCTGATACTGAACTAGACACAGACTCTACAAGAAAATAAAACTACAACATCCCTTATCAAAACATATGCAAAAAATTCTTAACAAAATAATAATAAACAAAACTCAGCAGCTAACTAGAAGGATTATATGCCAGTATCAAGTGGGATTTATCTCAGGAATGCAAAGGTGGTTCAATATAAAAATCAAGGTAATATACCACATTAATAGAATGAAGGTGGAAAAACCACATGATCATCTCAACTGATGCAGAAAAAAAAAATTTGGAAAAATCCAACACCCTTTCATGATAAAAACACTCAAACTAGGAATGGAATGGAACTTTCTCAACAAAGGCCATATATGAGAAACACAGCTTGCATCATTCTCGATGGTTATAAAACAGAAAACTTTTCCCCTTGGATCGGGCAAAGACAAGACTGACTGCTTTTTTCCCCCTTCTATTTAAGATCAGGAATTTCTATTCAGTGTACTGGAATTTCTAGCCAGAGCAATTAGGCAAAAAAAAGAAATAAAAGACACCTAAACTGGAAAGGAAGTAAAACTATCTTTACTTGGAAATGACGTGATCTTATATCTATAACACCCTAAAGAATCTACACACAAACACCCTTAGAACTAATCAATTCAGTAAAGTTGCAGGTGACAAAATCAACACACAGAAATCAATTTTACTTCTGTACACTATCAATAACCCAAAGGAAATTAAAAAGAATTCAGTTTTTAATACTATCAAAAAATAAAATACATCAAGTAGGAAATCATCCACACACAAATATGATATCAAAACCAGCAACCATGAGAAGAGGAGAGTACAAATGTGAGAAATGGGAATTGCATTTGAAATTAAGAGACCAGCAACTTAAAACAACCTTGTATATATATATATATATATATATATATATATATATATATATATATACTGCTATATCAAAACCTCATGGGAATTGCAAACTAAAAAACTACAATAGATACACACACAAAAAAGAAAAAGCAACCCAAACACAACACTAAAGATACTCATCAAGCCAAAAGAGAGGAGAACAAAAGAGGAAGGGAAGAAAAAAGACCTAAAAAAATAAATCCAAAACAAGAAAATGGCAATAGGAACATACATATAGATAATTACCTTAAATGTAAATGGATTAAATGTTCCAACCAAAAGACATAGACTGGATGAATGGGTACAAAAACAAGACCTGTATATATGCTGTCTACAAGAGAACCACTTCAGGCCTAGGGACACATACATACTAAAAGTGAGGGAATGGAAAAAGATATTACATGCAAATGGAAATCAAAAGAAAGCTGAAGTAGCAATGCATAGACAAAATAGACTTTAAAATAAAAACTCTTAAAAGAGACAAGGACACAACATAATGATCAAGGGTTCAGTCCAAGAAGAAGATATAACAATTGTAAATATATATGCAACCACCATAGGAGAATCTCAGTATATAAGGCAAATGCTAACAGCCATAAAAGGGGAAATCAACAGTAACACAATAATATTGGGGGACTTTAACACCCCACTAACACCAATGGACAGATCATCCAGACAGAAAATCAATAAGGAAACACAAGCTTTAAATGACAGACCAGATGGACTTAATTGATATTTATAGGGCATTCCATCCAAAAGCAGCAGAATACACTTTCTTCTCAAGTGCACATGGAAGATTCTCCAGGGTAGATCACGTCATGGGTCACAAATCAAGCCTCAGTAAATTTAATAAAAATTGAAATCATATCAGGCATCTTTTCTGACCACAAAGCTATGAGATTAGAAATCAACTACAGGGGGAAAAAAATGTAAAAAACACAAACACGTGGAGGCTAAACAATATGCTTCTAAACAACCAATGGATCACTGAAGAAATCAAAGAGGAAGTCAAAAAATACCTAGAGACAAATGACAATGAAAACATGACGATCCAAAACCTATGGGATGCAGCAAAAGCAGTTTTAAGAGGGAAGTTTATAGTAATACAATTTTACCTTAGGAAACAAGAAAAATCTCAAATAAACAACCTAACCTTACACCTAAAGCAACCAGAGAAAGAACAAATAAAACCCAAAGTTAGTAGAAAGAAAGAAATCGTAAAGATCAGAGCAGAAATAAATGAAATAGAGATGAAGAAAACAATAGAAAAGATCAATGAAACTAAAAGTTGGTTCTTTGAAAAGATAATAAAAATTGATAACCCTTTAGCCAGACTATCAGGAAAAAAAGGGAGAGGGCTCAAATCAATAAAATTAGAAATGAAAAAGGAGAAGTTACAATGGACACCACAGAAATACACAGATCATAAGACATTACTACAGGATGGTTCAAGGTGGCGGAGTAGAAGGATGTGTGCTCACTCCCTCTTGCGAGAGCACCGGAATCACAACTAACTGCTGAACAGTCATTGACAGGAAGATGCTGGAACTCACCAAAAAAGATACCCCACATCCAAAGACAAAGAAGAAGCCCCAGTGAGATGGTAGGAGGGGCGCAATCACAATAAAATCAAATCCCATAACTGCTGGGTGGGTGACTCACAGACTGGAGAACACTCATACGACAGGAGTCCACCCACTGGAGTGAAGGTTCTGAGCCCCACGTCAGCCTTCCCAACCTGGGGGTCTGGAAATGGGAGGAGGAATTCCTAGAGAATCAGACTTTGAAGGCTAGCAGGATTTGATTGCAGGACTTTGACAGGACTGGGGGAAACAGAGACTCCACTCTTGGAGGGCACACACAAAGTAGTGCACACATCAGGACCCAGGGGAAGGAGCAGTGACCCCATAGGAGACTGAACCAGACCTACCTGCTAGTGTTGGAGGGTCTCCTGCAGAGGTGGGGGTGGCTCACCATGAGCACAAGGACGCTGGCAGCAGAAATTCTGGGAAGTACTCCTTGGCGTGAGCCCTCCCAGAGTCTGCCATTGGCCCCACCAAAGAGCCCGGTAGGCTCCAGTGTTGGGTCGCCTCAGGCCAAACAACCAACAGGGAGGGAACCCAGCCCCACCCATCAGCAGACAAGTGGATTAAAGTTTTACTGAGCTCTGCCCATGACAGCAACAACCAGCTCTACCCACCACCAGCCCCTCCCATCAAGAAACTTGCATAAGCCTCTTAGATAGCCTCATCCACCAGAGGGCAGACAGCAGAAGCAAGAAACCAGAGTGGAAATAAATGAAATAGAAACAAAACAACAGCAAAGACCAATAAAACTAAAAGCTGGTTCTTTGACAAGATAAACAACATTGATAACCATTAGCCACACTCATCAAGAAAAAGAGGGAGAGGACTCAAATCAATAAAACTAGAAATGAAAAAGGAGAAGTTACAACAGACACCACAGAAAAAAAAAAAACACCCTAAGAGACTACTACAAGCAACTCTATGCCAATAAAATGGACAACCTGGAAGAAATGGACAAATGCTTAGCAAGCTATAACCTTCCAAGACTGAAGCAGGAAAAAATAGAAAATATGGACAGACCAATCACAAGTAATGAAATTGAAACTGTGATTAAAAATCTTCCAACAAACACAAGTCCAGGGCCAGATGGCTTCACAGATGAATTCTATGAAATATTTAGAGAAGAGCTAATACCCATCCTTCTCAAACTCTTCCAAAAATTGCAGAGGAAGGAACACTCTCAAACTCATTCTATGAGGCCACCATCACCCTGATACCAAAACCAGACAAAGATACTACAAAAAAAGAAAATTACAGACCAATATCACTGATGAATATAGATACAAAAATCCTCAACAAAATACTAGCAAACAGAATCTGACAACACATTTAAAGGATCATACACTATGATCAAGTGGGATTTATCCCAGGGATGCAAGGATTCTTCAATATATGCAAATCAATCAATGTGATACACCATATTAACAAACTGAAGAAGAAAAACCATATGATCATCTCAATAGATGCAGAAAAATCTTTTGACAAAATTCAACACCCATTTATGATAAAAACTCTCCAGAAAGTGAGCGAAGAGGGAACCTACCTCAACGTAATAAAGGCCATTTACGACAAACCCACAGCAAACATCATTCTCAATGGTAAAAAACTGAAAGCATTTCCTCTAAGATCAGGAACAAGACCAGGATGTCCACTCTAGTCACTATTATTCAACATAGTTTTGGAAGTCCTAGCCACGGCAATCAGAGAAGAAAAAGAAATAAAAGGAATACAAATTGAAAAAGAAGAAATAAAACTGTCACTGTTCGCAGATGACATGACACTATACATAGAGAATCCTAAAGATGCCACCAGAAAACTACTAGAGCCAATCAATCAATTTGGTAAAGTTGCAGGATACAAAATTAATGCACAGAAATCTCTTGCATTCCTATACACTAATGATGAAAAATCTGAAAGAGAAATTAAGGAAACACTCCCATTTACCACCGCTGCAACAAAAAGAATAAAATACCTAGGAATAAACCTATGTAGGGAGACAAAAGACCTGTATGCAGAAAACTATAAGACACTGATGAAAGAAATTAAAGATGATACACACAGATGGAGTGATATACCACGTTCTTGGACTGGAAGGATCAACATTGTGAAAGTGAATATACAACTCAAAGCAATCTACAGATTCAATGCAATCCCTATCAAATTACCAATGGCATTTTTTACAGAACGAGAGCAAAAAATCTTAAAATTTGTATGGAGACAAAAGACCCTGAATAACCAAAGCAGAATTGAGGGGAAAAAACAGAGCTGCAGGAATCAGACTCCCTGACTTCAGACTGTACTACAAAGCTACAGTAATCAAGACAATATGGTACTGGCACAAAAACAGATCAATGGAACAGGATTGAAAGCCCAGAGATAAACCCACGCACCTATGGTCAACTAATCTATGACAAAGGAAGCAAGGATATACAATGGAGAAAAGACAGTCTCTTCAATAAGTGGTGCTGGGAAGACTGGACAGCTACATGTAAAAGAATGAAATTAGAACACTCCCTAACACCACACACAAAAATAAACTCAAAATGGATTAGAGACATAAATGTAAGACTGGACACCATAAAACTCAAGGGGGGGTGGTGCTGGTGGTGTGATAAATGGGGACATTGGGATTGACACATATACACTAATATGTATAAAATGGATAACTAATAAGAACGTGTTGTTTAAAATAAATTTTTTAAAAAAAGACATTACAACAAACAGCTATACACCAATAAAATGGACAACCTAGAAGAAATCGAGAAATTCTTAGCAAGATACAACCTTCCAAGACTGAACCAGGAAGAAATAGAAAATATGAACAGACCAATCACAAGTACTGAAATTGAAACTGCGGTTTAAAAACTTCCAACAAACAGAAGTCCAGGACCAGATGGTTTCACGGGTAAATTCTATCAAACATTTATAGAAGAGTTACTACCTATACTTCTGAAACTCTTCCAAAAAATTAGAGGAAAAACCACTCCGAAGCTCATTCTACAAGGCCACCATTAACCTGATACCAAAACCAGACAAAGATACCACAAAACAGAAAATTACAGGCCAATATCACTGATGAACACAGCCACAAAAATCCTCAACAAAATACTAGCAAACCAAATCCAACGGTACATTAAAATGATCATACACCATGGTCAAGTGGGAATTATCCCAGGGATGCAAGGATTCTTCAATATACGCAAATCAATCAGTGTGATACACCACATCAACAAATTGAATAAAAACCAAATGATCATCTCAACAGATGCAGAAAAAGCTCTTGACAAAATGCAACACCCATTTATGGGCATAGAGGGAACGTACCTCAGAAAGTGGGCATAGAGGGAACGTACCTCAACATGATAAAGGCCATATATGACAAATCCACAGCTAACATTATTCTCAATGGTGAAAAGCTGAAAGTATTTTCTTTAAGATCAGGAACAAGAAAAGGACATCCACTCTTGCCACTTTTATTCAGCATAGTTTTGGAAGTCCTAGCCTCAGCAGTCAGAGAAAAAAAAGAAATAAAAGGAATCCAGGGCTTCCCTAGTGACGCAGTGGTTGAGAGTCCACCTGCTGATGCAGGGGACGTGGGTTCGTGCCCCGATCCGGGAAGATCCCACATGCCGCGGAGCGGCTGGGCCCGTGGGCCATGGCCGCTGAGCCTGTGCGTCCGGAGCCTGTGCCCCGCAACGGGAGAGGCCACAACAGTGAGAGGCCCGCGTACCACAAAAAAAAAAAAAAAAAAAAAAAAGGAATCCAAACTGGAAAACAAGTAAAACTGTCAAGGTTTGCAGATGACATGATACTATACATAAAAAAATCATAAAGATGCTACCAGAAAACTACTAGAGCTCAATGAATTCGGTAAAGTTGCATGATACAAAATTAATACACAGAAATCTCTTACATTCCTATACACTAACAATGAAGGATCAGAAGGAGAAATTAAGGAAACCATCCCATTTACCATCACATCAAAAAGAATACCTAGGAATAAACCCACCTAAGAAGGCAAAAGACCTGTACTGAGAAAACTATAAGTTCCTGATGAAAGTAATCAAAGATGACACAAACAGATGGAAGGATATACCATGATTTTGGACTGTAAGAATCTCTATTGTCAAAATGACTCTACTACCCAAAGCAAAATACAGGTGCAATGCAATCCCTATCAAATTATCAACGGCATTTTTCACAGAATTAGAACAAAAATTTTTACAATTTGTATGGAAACAAAAAAGACCCCGAATAGCTAAAGCAAACTTGAGAAAGAAAAACAAAGCTGGAGGAATCAGGCTCCCTGACTTCACACTATAGTACAAAGCTACAGTCATCAAAACAGTATGCTACTGGTACAAAAACAGAAATAGAGATCAATGGAACAGGATAGAATGTCCAGAGATAAACGTACACACCAATGGTCAACTAACCTATGAAAAAGGAGGCAAGAATATACAATGGAGAAATGACAGTCTCTTCAATAAGTGGTGCTGGGAAACTGGACAGCTACATGTAAAGAATGAAATTAGAACACTATCTAACACCATACACAAAAATAAACTCCAAACAGATTGAAGACCTAAATGTAAATTTAGTATAATTTAATATAATTTAGTATAATTTAGTAAATTTAGTATAATGTAAATATAGTATCTGGCCTAAATGTAAGGCCAGATACTATAAAACTCTTAGAGGAAATCAAAGGCAGAACACTCTCTGACATAAATTTCAGAAATATCTGCTTTGATGCACCTGCTAGGGTAATGAAAATCAAAACAGAAATAAACAAATGGGACCTAATTAAAAGGTTTTGCACAGCAAAGGAAACCATAAACAAAATGAAAAGACAACCCACAGAATGGGAGAAAATATTTGCAAGTGAAGTGACCAACAAGGGATTAATCTCCAAAATATACAAACAGCTCATGCAGCTCAACATCAAAAAAAAAACAAACAACCCAGTCATAACGAGCAGAAGATCTACACATTTCTCCAAAGAACATACAGATGGCCAAAAAGTACATGAAAATATGCTCAACATTGCTAATTATTAGAGAAATGCAAGTCCAAACTACAATGAGATATAACTTCACACCATTCAGAATGGCCATCATCAAAAAAATCTATAAAGGATAAATGCTGGAGAGAGTGTGGAGAAAAGGGAACCGTCCTACAGTGTTGGTGGGAATGTAAATTGGTACACCCGTCATGGAAAACAGTATGGATGTTCCTTAAAAAACTAAATATAGAACTACCATATGATCCAGCAATCTCACTCTGGGGCATACATCTGGAGAAAATCATAATTTGAAAAGATACATGCACCCCAGTGTTCACTGTAGCACTATTTACAATAGCCAAGACACGGAAACAACCTAAATGTCCATCAACAAATGAAGAAGAAGAACAGGTGAAGAAGAAGTGGTACTTATATACAATGGAATATTATTCATCCATAAAAGTGAAGGAAATAATGCCATTTGCAGCAACATGGATGGACCTAGAGATTCTCATACTAAGTGAAGTCAGACAGAGAAAGACAAATGTCATATGACATCACTTATATGCAGAATCTAAAAAAATGGCACAAATGAACTTATTTACAAAAAAGAAATACAGTCACAGATGTAGAAAACAAACTTATGGTTACCAAAAGGGAAGGAGGAGGGGTCAATTAGGAGATTGGGATCAACATATAAACACTATTATATACATAATACATAACTAATAAGGACCTACTGTGTAGCACAGGGAACTCTACTCAGTATTTTTTAATAACCTATATGGGGAAAGAATCTAAAAATGAGTGAATATATGTATAACTGAATCACTCTGCTATACACCTGAAACACAACATTGTAAATCAACTATACTCCAATAAAAATTTAAAAATAAAATTAAAATATTACAGAATTTAATCAAGGAGGTGAAAGACTTGTATCCTGAAAACTACAACACATTGCTTAATTTAAAGAGGACCTAAATAAATGGAAACAACCCATGTTTAAAGATTAGAACGCTTAATATTGTTCAAATAATACTACGACCCAGATCAATATACAAATTCAATTCAATCTCTATTAAACCGCAGAGTTGTTTTCTTTTTTTTTTTTTTTTTAGAAATGGGAAAAACAATGCTAATATTCATATAGAGTTCCAAGGGAGGCCGAAGAGCCAAAATAATCTTGCAGAATTGTGGTACTGCATTAGCATAGACGTACAGACCATGGAATACACTTGAAACCCCAGAAACAAACCCTCACATCGATTTTCACTTGATTTTTGATAGGAGTGCAAAGACTGCTCACTGGGCAAAGAACAGACTCAACAAATGGTACTGAAAAACCTGGATCTCACAGGCAGAACCTTGAGGTTGGACCCTACCTCATACCATATACAAAACTTAACTCAAGATCAACCAAAGGCCTAAATTTTAAAGCTAAGCTAGAGAACTATTGAAGAAAACATAGGTGCACATCTCCATGACCTTAGATTTGGCCATGGTTTCTTAAATATGACACCAGAGGCACAGAAAACAATGAAAAATAGATACATTGGTCTTCATAAAAATTAAAAACTTCTGTGCATCACAGGACATTATCAACAGAGCAAAAAGACATCCTACAGAACAACAGAAAATGTGTGCAAACAATAGGTCTGCTAAGGGTTTAATATCCAGTATATGTAAAGAATGCCAACAACTCAATTCAAAAATTGGCCAAAAACCTGAACAGACATTTCTCCAAAGAAGACAAACACATGGCCAACAGCACTCGAAATGATGCTCAACATTGCTGTTATTAGAGAAATGCCAATCAAACCTACACTGAGATATCACCTCACACCAGTCAGAATGGCCATCATCAAAAAATCTACAAACAATAAATGCTGGAGGGGGTGTGGAAAAAAGGGAACCGTCCTACACTGTTGGTGGGAATGTAAATTGGTATACCCATTATGGAGAACAGTATGGAGGTTCCTTAAAAAACTAAATATAGAACTACAATATGATCCAGCAATCCTACTCCTGGGCATTCATCTGGAGAAAACTATAATTCAAAAAGATACATGCACCCCAGTGTTCACTGCAGCACTACTGACAATAGCCAAGACATGGAAGCAACCTAAATGTCCATCGAAAGACAAATGGGTAAAGAAGTGGTACATATATACAATGGAATATTACTCAGCCATAAAAATGAACAAAATAATGTCATTTGCAGCAAAATGGATGGACCTAGAGATTCTCATACTAAGTGAGACAAATGTCACATGTTATCGCTTACATGCAGAATCTTAACAAAAATGGTACAAGTGAACTTATTTACAACACTGAAATAGAGTCACAGATGTAGAAAACAAACTTATTGTTACCGAAGGGGGCTGGGAGGTGATCAGTGAGGAGACTGGAATCAACATATACACACTACTAGATATATATATATAAAATAGATAACTAATAAGGACCTACTGTGTGGCACAGGGAATTCTACTCAATATTTTTGAATAACCTATATGGGGAAAGAATCTAAAAATGAGTGAATATATGTATATGTATAACTGAATCACTCTGCTGTACACCTAAAACTAACACAACATTGTAAATCAACTATACTCCAATAAAAATTTTTTTAAATATATTACATAATTTAATCAAGGAGGTGAAAGATTTGTATGCTGAAAGCTACAACACATTGCTTAATTTACAGAGGACCTAAATAAATGGAAAATAACCCATGTTTAAAGATTAGAACGCTTAATATTGTTCAAATAATAATAACTACCCAGAACGATATAGAGATTCAACTCAATCCCTATTAAATCTCAGAGTGTTTTTTTTTAATGGGATAAACGATGCTATATTCATATGGAGTTCCAAGGGAGGCCAAAGGGCCAACATAATCTTGCAAAAATGTGGTACTGCATTAGCATAGACATCAAGGAAATTTATTATTAGTCATAAGGGAATTTAAATCAAAACCACACCTGCTAGAATCACTATAATTTTTTTTAAATGAAAAGTTTTGCTGAGGATGTTGACAAATGTGAACCCTCAGACGTTGCTGGTGTGTCTCTAAAATGGTACAGCTGCTATGGCAAACAGTTCCTCAAAGAGTTAAACATTATTCACAATAGCCTAAGATGGGAGCAAGCTAAGCATCCATCAATAGATGAACAGATAAACAAAATGTGGTATATACATACAGTGAAACGTTTCTGTCAAAAAAAAGGAATGACGTTCTGGTACATGTGAACAGTGTGAATTAACCTTGAGAGCATTATACTAAGTGAAATATGGCAGTGTTGGGCTGTACCCTACCAGCCAGCAAGGCTTGTATTTGCCCAGCCTCGAGACAGAAGAAAGAGCCTTGAGACGGTGACAGAGATAAAGATTTTGTGGACAGGGGATCTTCCACCTCCAAAACTAAGGGTCCTAGATGGATAGCCCACCAAGTACGGCAGACGGCAGGCAGGCCATGGAGCAATTTGCTACTCGGGGGCGGAGGCCACCATTTACAGGGAGAATTGACATTAGGTTGGCTCACTAGTTACCAGGGAAACCAGCAGCCTGGGCACCTCCCTCGCAGCCCCTCAGGTTAATGACCGTCACGAGAGCAGGTGTTTCCCTTTAACAAACTAGCAGGTGGAGCGTCTCTGGCCTGGGGATTAGAACAATCACCAGCTGGGGCAGCGGGCAAGCATGTTCACGTGAGTAGGTGCAGGAGAAGCGGGCACTGGTCGAGCAGGGGACGTACAGAGAGCAAGAGAACAGCCATCTTGAGTGGCCTGACCCTACACTCCACCCGTGTACATCCTGCACGACGCTTACTGTCTCAGTCTGCCCGTCTTCCACTCTGTCCATGAAGTCAGGTGTGCAGAGGCGCACTGCAACCAAATACCACAAATGCAATACAGACACCAGCAGCTAGAGAGTGTCTAGAGTCTAAAAGGTGGGCAAACTTTGGAGCCAGGCGCATATCGGATCAATTTTTCATGGAATTCGAGGAGGATGACAACAGCATCTCACTGTAGACCCAGCAAACAGAGTATTTTCGCAGTGAGGCCACTGTTGTCCCCCAGTTGGCCAACAGATTCCCTCCCCCCTCAGACTATGGGCTGTAAGTGAGCAGGACCCAATGGGGGCCTCCCTGGGACAGAGTCTCCTCTGCCTATCTCTTTGTAGAAAAACTTGAGCCTCCTAGGCCTTCCCCAAGTTCCATAGCATAAATTTACTCAGAGAAGTAAGAAAATGCAGAAACAAAAGGAAAACAGTCAAGCAAGACAAAATAATAATTTAGCTATTAAACAAAGTCAAGGACCTTTAGCCCCTCCTCAAGGGTTATAGATAATACTCTGAGCCAAGTCCTTTGAGCTGTTTTGCAGATACTGAAATCCCAACCAGGTGGAAAAGTTAACTGCATGCTGACCACAAGCATGTAGACCCCAGACCCAGTGGAACCAGAAGGTTGATGGTGTTGACTCCCAATCACCTCTCCACCAACCAATCAGAAGAATGTGCATACCCAGTAACCCTCTCCCTCACCCTGTCTTTAATAGGCCTTTCCCTGAAAGCCCTGGGGGAATTCGGGCCCTTTGAGCATAGCTGCTGGACTCCTTGCTTGGTGCCCTGCAATCAACACTGCACCTTCCTTCATCACAACCTGGTGTCAGCAGATTGGCTTTGCTGCAATGTGGGCAAGGGGACCCAAGTTTGGTTCGGTAACAGGACGAAATGTAAGCTGTTTAACAGGCACAACACAGGGACGATCATGACCATTAAGCAAAATACAAGAAGTAAGAGGATTCTGAGATAATAGCAGCCCTGACTGTGGTTTTTGTCCTGGCCTGCCTTACCATACCCTCCGTCCACCCTCAGTACCCACAGCCAGTGCGGAATACCAGGGAGGTAGTTTAACAACAGACCACAGGGTTAATATAATGGTGCCTTTCTCCGGTGAGAGGCCCAGATTAATTACCTTAGTAGTCTTAGGCGGGGCCAGGTAGAACACAGGTGAAATCTGTAAATCCCTTTCTAATCCTACTCCCCAGGAGGCGGCAAACCCAAACCACCAGACACTTACTTACCTGCCAGTTCCAGGGCCATTTTATAACGTGTTCCTCTGGGGGCAGATGCTGTGGCACAGGGCAGAAGCTAGTTGTTGTCCTGATGAATAGTTGGCAACGGTCCTTTGGCGGTCAACAGCTGAACTCTGATTGTGGCACTGGGAGGATTGCTCCTGCGATGTGTCCATGTGTTGACAGAGCGGGTTTCCCATCTCTAGAGTTGTTTCAGTCCATTCATAGCCTGGCAGCAGTGGGGTTGTAAGGCAGGTGGAAGTGCCAGTGTGTCATTTTTATCGGCCCATTCCTGAACTTCACGGCTGGTAGAGTGGGTTCCTTGGTCGCTGTCAATGTCCGTGGAGGTCCTGTATGTCACTCACAGCTGTTCTAGATCCAAAATAGTGGCTTTCTGCAGTTTGACTTTCGTCACGTCTTTCACCTGTTGTAACACATTGTAGACCGTGTATAGATAGTGTTCCATCACACTATACCACTGCTCTGCCCCCTTCCATAGCTGGGACCAAGGGTACTCATATTATTTTGCCACTGCTGCAGGCTGCAATCAAATCCTTCCAGGTAACTGGCCATGTCCAATTCACAAGCTTGTCCCTGAGTTAATATCCCTAAAGCCTGTGTCTGTAATTGTTTAGGGATGGTAGGTCGGGGGTATGCTTGTTTTACCCAACCAGTTAACATCCAAGATAATCCAGGTCCTTACATTTTGTCTGTATTCACCAGCCAACCTCATGAAGTCAGATGAGCCACGAGCACAGGGCTGCTGCTTTTAAACTGGGAAGGTTTAACAGGATAGCATCAACATAACGGAAGAGAAAGACGTTTCTCATGGTAGTCAGCTGCCACAGGGCTCCACATGCAAGTGGACGGCCACCCCGGGTATCCCTCTCACAATGTTCCGTTCCCCGTCCTTATTTCCGGACGTCTCAAGGCTCCCAGGAGTTTCCTTGGCTGGCTTGCCAATTGTTGGGCTGCACCCCAGCAAGTGTTGTAGCTGCTCAGCCTCGAGACGGAAGAAAGGGCCTGGAAACAGTGACAGAGACATCAATGGTTTATCGGACGGGGGAATCTTACACATCCAAAACAAAGGGGCCTGGAGCAACACCCCCGCTGCGAACGACAGCCGACAGGCAGGACGTTACAAGCTCTCTGCACTGCTATGGGGAGATGGAGGCTGCCATTTATAGGGGGAAGTGACGTCACGTTGGCTCATCAGTTACCAAGGAAACCAGCGGCTGGGGCACCTCCCTCACAGCCCTCAGGTTAATGACCATCACGAGGACAGACGTTTCCCTTTAATAAACTCGCAGGTGGAGCCACTCTGGCCTGAGGATTAGAACAATCACTGGCTAGAGCAGGGGGCAAGGACGTTCGAGTGAGTAGGTGCAGGAGAAGCAGAGACTGGTCAAGCAGGGGATGTACACAAAGCAAGAGAACAGCCATCTTGAGTGGCCTGACCATACAGGCAGACACGCACAAGGACAAATATTGTATGATTCCTCCTATATGAAATATCTAGAATGGGAAAATTCATAGGGACAGAAAGTAAATTAGAGGTTACCAGAGGTTGAGGGGAGAGGGAATGGGGAGTTGTCGCTTAATGGATCCAGGGTTCCTACTTGGGGTGATGGAAAATGTTAGAAATAGAGAGTGATGGTTATACAACACTGGGAATGTAATTAATGCTTAAAAGTGGTTAAAATGGGAAATCTTATGATATATATATTTTTAGCACAATAAAGATACACATACAGCATTAAAGGCAGCTCTGGTTTTTAAAAATTGAGATAAAATTCACATGCCATAAAATAATCCTTTAAAGTGTACAACCAATGGGTTTTAGTATTCACAAAGATGTGCAGCCATCACCACTATCGAATTCCAGAACATTTAATCACCTCAAAAAGAAAGCTCATATCCATTAGCAGCCATTCCCCATTCTTCCTTCTTCCCAGCCTCTGGCAAACAGTCAGTTACTTTGTTTCTATGGGTCGCTTATTCTGAACATTTCACGTAAATGGAACCCTACAATTTATGGCCTTTTTTGTCTGGTTTCTTTCACTAAAACATAATGTTTTCAAAGTTCATCCACGTCGTAGAATGAATCAGTACTTCAAACTGTTTTCCACAGTGGCCAAGCCAGTTTGCATTCCTGCCAGCGATGTACAAGTGTTCCAGTTTTTCCATATCTTTGCCCAAACTTATTTTCCATTTTTAAAAACTGTATCTATCCTAGTGGGTGCAAAGTGGTTTTTGATTTGCATTTCCCTGGTAACTGATGGTGTTGAGCATCTTTTCACGTGTTCGTTGGCCATTTGTATGCCTTTGGAGAAAGGTCTATTCAAGACCTTTTCCCGTTTTTCTTATTCATTCTTTTTTTAATGTAAATTTATTTATTTTTTTTAATATTTATGTTTGGCTGCATGGGGTCTTTGTTGCTGCGCGCAGGCTTTCTCTAGCTGTGGTGAGTGGGGGCTACTCTTTGTTTTGGTTCACGGGCTTCTCATTGCGGTGGCTTCTCTTGTTGTGGAGCACGGGCTCTAGGCATGCAGGCTTCAGTAGTTGTGGCGCACGGGCTTAGCTGCTCCACAGCATGTGGGATCTTCCCAGACCAGGTCTCGAGCCCGTGTCTCCTGCATTGGCAGGCAGATTCTTAACCACTGCGCCACAAGGGAAGTCCCCCTTTGCCCATTTTTGAATTGGGTTGTCTTTTTTTTTCTTGAATTGTAAGAGTTCTTTATATATTCTGGATACTGGACCCTTAACAGATAGGTCATTTAGGTCTTTGATCCATTTTGAGTTGATTTTTGTATATCGTGTAGGGTTGGGGTCCAGTTTCATTCTTTTGCATGTGGACAGCCGGGAACAGAGGATGTGAGAACTGTGAGTGACTCCCCATCCCACGTTCTATCCACAGACACTGGGAACTCTGGGCCAAGGTTCCCAAACACCCACCTATGCCAGACACAGACACCTCTGGCCTCAGAATCAACTGGGCAATTTCCAAAATTCAAATACCTGGCGCTGCTGCTCCAGATTCTAATTCAGGAACTCTGCAAAGGGCCCAGGAATCTGTGTTTTACCAAGTTCCCCAAGGTTTCTGTTGTGCAGCCAGGTTTGGGAGCTGCTGGGGCTGGCAAGTCTTGATCATTTTAATCCAGTGTGCTTTCTTCCTGCCCTCCACTATACCAGGCTATGTGTTTCTGGGGTGGAATATAGACATGGATCCCTGTCCCAGATGACCCCTCCAAAAAGACCCATAAATCTCTCTTTCAAGTCTCTTTCTTCCCTTTCTGCTCTCCTTTCCTCTGCCTGTCAAATTTATAGCCCTTAAATCTCTCTTCCTACAGGAAGTCTTCCTGGCTTGCCTCTACATACTCTCTGATCACAGATATTCACAGTCACTTTAAAAATATAGAAATATAATATTAAAGAGTATGATATGGTAATATAATATATAATATAATGTATGGGTTATACTGGAGATAATTTATTATACCATGTTTATAGTATCACATGGTATATATTTTTATTATATTACAGATAATTACAGGCATTTAGTCCCAGTGCCTAGATTTATGAGTCAAGCATGATGTGGTAGGGCTGAGAAGGCCCGTCTAGTCTCTTGGTTCCTCTCTCCCCCATTTTACAGAAGGGGATATTGAGGCCAAGGGGAATAGATAATAGAATTCAAATGACTTTGAGGATGCTTGGCCCCCACACCCCCAGCTCACTTGGATGTAAGCTCACCCGCTCACCCACGACTGATGCACCTAGTTCTCTAACTGCCCAGCTCATAGCAGCTTGTGGTCTAAGGAGGTGAGGCCAAGGCAAGTCCTCAATGGTCAGCCCAGCCCCCATCCAGCTCCCAGTGTGCACAAGGGCCAGGGCCATCTACACAGCTGCAGTCACTTACCCAGATGTTTATGGTTCTGGTGTTTATAGTTCCGCCTTCGGGTCTGCTTTGCATCCCCACTCTAATTAGAACAATACTCCTGGAGGCGGCATGGGGTGCTGGGGGACCACTGGATGGGAAACCATCGGCTGGACCTGAGCCCTGGCTTCTGCCTAGCCTCGGTTTTGTTTTGTTTTTAATAAATTTATTTATTTATTTATTTACTTTTGGCTGCGCCGGGTCCTTGTTGCTGCTCGCAGGCTTTCTCCAGTTGCAGCGAGTGGAGACCACTCTTCGTGGTAATGCGCGGGCTTCTCATTGCAGTGGCCTCCCCCGTTGCAGAGCATGAGCTCCAGGCACGCGGGCTTCAGTAATTGTGGCTCGTGGTTCTAGAGCACAGGCTCAGCAGTTGTGGCGCACTGGCCCAGTTGCTCCGCGGCATATGGAGTCTTCCTGGCCCAGGGCTCGAACCCGTGTCCCCTGCACTGGCAGGCAGACTCCCAACCACTGCGCCACCAGGGAAGCCCCCTAGCCTCGGTTTAACAAGGATTTCAGACCTCTTTCAAGGACGCAGGAAGGACAGCAAGATGGCACCAATTAAAAGTGGGTGAGAAAACAGGCACACAGAGAAGGAGGAGAAAGTAGAGGCAAGAAAAATGCAGGCTGCCATGACTTAGACACTTAATGCAGGCAAAGCCTTGGGCCATATCTTTCCGTTTAAGAAAATACATTTTTTTTAATCACAAAAGTTATAGACGTCCATTGTGGAAAACTGAGAACATACAGACAAATTAGAATGAAAATGTCTGTACCCCATGACTCCAGGATAACCACTGTTCATATTTTAGGACTTCTCCTTTCTGTCTGATGTATAAAATCATTTTTGTAGAAATGAGAATATACCAACATTCTATTTTGCAAAACTCTTTTTAATCGTGATAAATTGTCAACATCTTTACATGTTACTAAATATTTGTCTACTACATCAACTTATTTCTATTATTATTGTGATAGAAGATTATTGTGAAAGAATTGCAGTCATCAGTGAAGTGCACAAAATCTAAAGCATAAGTGTCTCTCTTGCCCTGGTCCCTGGGCTAACACTTCTAACTCTTTGGTGGGACTCCTTCACATGCTTTCCTACGCACACTGTAGAACTGTGTTGTAGTTTATTTAAATGATCCCCTCACACTGAACACTGAGGTTAGGTACCTGGCTGTGGCTTGAAGCCCACGGGCAGCCAGTGTGGTCAGGGAAACCACCTGGTACCAAAAACAGATCAGTTTCTCCCAGAAAATCTCATCAGCGCATTGTAATGAGCAATGTCCTCAACAACATGCTGGCAGGAAACACAGGCATGAGTCCCACTAGTCTGCTTCCTTAGGAAGTCATGTTTGTTTTTATTTTTCAAATTAATACAAGTAATACACATTCGTTACAGGAAAAAAGTTAAATACAAATAAGCAAACCTAAGAAAATTAAAATCACTCATAACACACTTCGCTGTCTATAATCATAAAAGCAGTGTCATCTTCATCTTACAGGTGATGCAGCTCGGCTCTGAGGTTTGGTGCCTTGTCCATCGTCTCCTGGCTACAGGGTGGCAGACTCTGCCTTTGAACCAGGCCTTGTAGCTTCTGAGTCTATGCTTTTACACTACACCCCCTGCTTCTTTTACTTTTCCATGTCTGCATGGGGGTTTTCCTCTTTTGCTTTTTTTCTCTGTCTCCTGGTATCATTAAACATTCTTGGGATCCAGTTTTGTGACTGTCCCATTCTTATTTAATTGTTGAACATGATGGATTCTTAGTATCGTAAACAAAGCCACTTCAATATTTTTGCGGCCTAACTCTTTAAGCACATCCATAGTTATTTCCACAGGGCTGCTTTCTCCAGTGGCCCTCACTGACCCTTCACACCAAAGGGCATGGGGGTCAGGGTGAAGGGGGACAACGAGTGAGATGTGAGCACCAGCTGTTGGCTGCTTCAGCTCACTTTGAGGGAGACAGCGTAGTGTATGGAACAGACAAAAGGGACGGCTCATCATAAAACCATCCTCCAGAAGTGGTTCCTCAGCAGAGCTGAGAGAACCGCTGAGAGAACCACTGAAAGGCTTAGAGCTAGAAGGGACCCGTTCAGCAAATGATACCCTGGACTCCCTAGATGGTTGAGTTAGAAGAGGCCCAGAGAAGACAGATCGAAAGAGGCAGTGCCCCATCTTCAACAGAGGGGAGAGGAAGCCTCTCATTCCTCCGCAGAGATAGATTCGGAGTTTGGGGCCAGGCCCATAGAATGGCCCACGAGGCCCCAGGGCTCTGCTCCTGGCCCTCGGAAAAGGGGGGAAGGCATGCTCTGGAGCCCAGTGGGGCAGATGGGGCATCCTGGTGCACCGGGTGCTTGGCTGAGTCTTGAAGGCCTGGCTAGCCTGGGTGGAAAAGGAAAGGTTCCAGGCAGTGGAAGCAGGAGCAAAGCCTGAAGGTGAGGGACAGAGGGCCAAGGGCTACCGAGAAGCTGAAGGCCTTAGCCTGGGGAGTGGAGGTTGGAGCAGGGGTGAGGGAGGAAAGGTGATGAAGCCGGAGACTTTTGCCAGGTCCTTGGGGCCTCGTCCAAGGGGCAAGGAGTCTGCGCTTTATCCAGACGGTGGCAGGACTGCCACCGTGGTTTGGTACAAAGAGACGTGACAAGGTTTGCGCCTCCCCTTGACACTTCCTCCCTCCCCTCTGTTCTCAGATGCCCAGGAGCCTCTCCTCTGTGCCAGGCTGTGCTGGGTGCTGGAAGGAGGACACGGGTCCTCGGGCCCTCTAGACTGGGCCTTGGGAAGCTCTGTGGGTGGGAAAGGAATCTGAGCCGGGAGCACTGCCCTCCAAAAGCCCCAGGCACTGGAGACCCTCAGGGAAGGAGCTCTCAGCTCCCTCAGGCAGGCTGCCCTGTGCCGGCCACCCGTGCTGCAGGTGGTGTGGAAGCTCCAGCCCGGGCTCTGGAGCTCGTTGTGCTCTTGGTCTCTCCCCAGCTGTGTGGCTGCAGCCTGGTTGCTTACCCTTTCTGAATCCGTTTGGCTCTGTGTAATGCAAACATTAATCGAAGGAGGAGGAGAATTAAGTAAGATGCTGCATGCAATGCACAGAGCACAGCGCCCAGCAAGGGCTCAATGGACATTCGTTACTCCCGTCCTGTCTGCCCTGAGCCTCTCCCGCTGCAATGGAGGTGGGAGGCCAGCCAGCCCCTCCTGGCCCGCCTCCTCATGGAGCTGAGGTCTGCTTCTAAAGCTCCCTGGGTGAGGCCTTTTGAAGTGTGGAGGGAGCTGATGGAACTACAGAGTGGACTGTAGCCTTCCCCGCGTCACAAAGGAAGTCACAACGGAGACCAGCCCCCTTGCTCGAAGCTGGGGTCCTTACCCTTCCTCATTAAATTGAGTTTGCGAGCCCCTGACAGGCTGGACTCTGGGTACAAAGTGCACACTATGTGCCAAGCCCCGTCTCCCTGAATCCTCACAGCCCCGGGAAGGGGTTCTGTTATCCCCCTTTACACGGAGGTTGGTGCCACAGCCCAGAAAACTTCTGTGTGTCGCCCAGACGGAGCCTGTGGGTGGCAGGCCCAGGACCCCGCCCTCCTCTGTCTGACCACAGGCCCTGGCTCTTACCTGTGGTGCTGCCCTGTCCCCCCCAGCACAGCCCCCACTGAGGTCCCCCCGCCCCTGCACTCCTCCGTCTCCAAGGCTGCCCACCTGGCCCAGCCTGTGCGCAGGTGAAGCCTGCCTCGCTCTCACAAGGCACCATTCATCCCGGCAGGCTGCTAATTGAAACCATGTGTGGTGAGGCCGGCCAAGGTGGCGGCAGCTCCGGAAGCCGGGCCTGGCCGGGGGCCTGGGGGCCCTGGGGAAGGAGGTCCAGCTGACCCACAGGCCTGGCGGGCTAGCGGGAGCTCCAGTGCAAGACTGACCTCCCCGCTGCTATGCACACAGCAAGGGGTCCCTGGGCTGTGGCCCTGACTCCTGTGCCCAGGCTGGGAATGTGGGAAGTAGAGAGGCCCCTCCAGGTGAGGGTGAGGAACTGGGCCTGGAGCACCTCGAGGTCCTTCCCAGGGCTGTCCTTGGCAGGGTTTGGCAACTGAGGACTGTGTGCTCGCATGTGCATGTGTGTGTGCCCGTGTCTGTGCGCACACGTGTGCTGACCTCCACGGAGGGTGCCCTGAGCCCTTGGACTCATGATCACTTCAGGGTTTCCATAGGGCTCTCTGATGGAATCTGGAGGCTCACAGGCCTGGGTTGGAGTTCCACCTCTGCTTCTTCCTGGCTGTGTGACCAGAAGCAAGCTGCCCAGCCTATCTGAGCTCCTCTCCTCATTCACCAAGTGAGGCCTGGGGCCTGGTCAAAACGCCCGAGCAAGGACACTCTGGGGTGGGGTTTTGGGCCCTAGCCCCCAGCCCCAGGGCCTCTGAAGTCATTTTAGCCCTGACTCCTGACCTCTGAGCTGTGGCCTGTCTGGGAGTTGGGAGGGTGCTAAGCACAGGGTGTCTGGCCTTCCTCTGAGGCCCAAGGTGCCAGTTAGTGAGGGTGAGCCGGGGAGCACTGGATCCCCAGCCAGTGTGAAGTGCGGCTGAATTAGCCACACCCCCTCCCGGGCCAAGAACAGAGTGGGGCATTGTTCACAGGGCCTCCTCCCTGGCACCGAGGCCCCCAAAGGAAGGGGTGGGCAGGCCAGGCCACGGCCAGCACTGACCGCAGGCTTGGCTGAGCTGGGACCCTTCAGGGGCTTGGTGTCCCAGAAGGCGCCCTGGTTTCCCAAGGAATGCACATTCTGCTGGGCAACCCAGGCCTTGTCTGGCCTGAGGCTCGGGAGACAGACACTTTGAGGGCATTTGGTCCTGGCTGGGCGTCTCCCATGGGATACCCTTGAGACATCCCCAAGGATGAGACTAGGCCCCAAATCGAGCTCCCTGGAGACAGGGGTCCCCAGACTCCACTCTGTACTCCAAGGCCAGGCCTTCCTAGGACAAACCTGGAAGAGCCCTGCCCCTCCTGACACAGGGCAATGCTGAGGCCAGGATGGAGGGGGGCCCGTGTCTCACAGAGCATTCAGGGGCAGAAGCATTTTCCTTTAGGGTGGGTGGCTGAGGTAGGCGGAGCGAGCAGATGGCTGTCATGAAGAGAGGAACCTGAGCTGATGTGGAACAGCCCTCCACTTCCCAGCTGAGTGCCTTGGGCGGCCACGTACCCTCCTCTGGGCCTCCAGCTGCTTCTAAAGCAGAGAAGAGAATCCACCACACAGGGCTATAATGAGGGCTGTGATGCAGAACCGGAGAGAGGTGGGAGCAATGCGCTGGAGGGAACCTGGGTTCAAGCCCCAGCTCCCCCCTCTCAGCTGCGTGAGCTCGAGCAAGTTACTTTCTTCTAGAAAAAAAGAGTTTAAAAAAATCTTCCTTATGGGATTGTTGGAAAAGCAAACCAGCTGGCTTGGGCTTGGCATTACATCTGACCAATGCTGTGGTGGTCAGTTTTATGTGCCAACCAGGCTGGGCTGCCATCCCCAGTTATTCAGTCAAACACTAAGCTAGGTGTTGCTGGGACAGTATCTTATACATGTAATTAAAGTCCATAATCGGTTGAGTTTAAGTAAGGGAGATTATCCTAGATAATCTGGGTGGCCTTGATTGAATCAGTTGGAAGGCCTTGGTAACAGAGCTGAGGTTTCCCTGAAGAAGATACTCCATCTGTGCCTGAGAGTTCCAGCCTGCCCTTCCTGACAGCCTGTCCTACTGTATTACACAGAGTCCTCCAGAGAAACAGAACCAATAGAATGTATACATACATATGTACACACACACACACACACACACACACACACACACGTCTAGTGAGTTGGCAAGCTCAGGAGAGCTGATGGTATAGTTCTAGTTTGAGTCTAAAAGCCTGAGAACCGGGAGAGCCAATGTTTCAGTTTGAGTCCAAAGGCACGAAAAAGCCAATGTCTTAGTTCAAAGACAGTCAGGCAGAAAGAATTCTCCCTTACTCACAAGGCTGATCTCAGACTTTTGTTCTACTCAGACTTTCAACTGATTAGATGAAGCCCACCCACATTAGGGAGGGCAATCTGCTTTACTCGGGCTACTGATAAAATGTCCATATCATATAAAAACATCCTTACAGAAATACCCAGAATAATGTCTGACAAAATATCTGGGCACCAGATCAAGTTGACATGAAATTAACCATCACCTATGGATTTCATACTTGCCTAGCCAGCTGCTACAGTTGTATAAACCAATTCCTTGTAATAAATCTCTTAATATGTCCCTCCTACTTGTTCTGTTTCTCTGGCTGGACCCTGACTCTTGCACATAGTAAACTGAAATAAGAATAAAACAGTTACTATCATCTTCTCTGAGAAGTCCCCAGCAGTAGGCCTGTACATAGTAGGCTCTTGGAAAATAACAGGGAGCCCTGTCTTATAAGGGAGCAGAAGTCATGTCAGTTTCTTTCATGCCTCCAAAGGGACCCAAGCAGCAAGGACAAGACCCTTCCCAAGTCCCCAGAAACAAGCAGCTTCAGGACCCCATACCATAACTAGGTTGGCATCTATGGGTGCCAAACACATACACATAGCTCCACTGCACACCAGGACCTCTACTAAACACTTAACATATTAACTAATTTAATCTTCATAACAGCCCTCTGAAGTAGGTACTATAATTCTCCCCATTTTACAGAAGGGGAAACTAAGTCACAGGGAAGCTCACTGTGTGCCCAAGATCCCACAGCCAGGAAGTAAAGGAGCAGGGCCCCACCCTGAATCAGATTCTTCCTCCTGCTGCCTTCATGACAGCTCTGGGCCTGCCACTTCTAGAAACTAAAAGAGGTTTTGGAGTGACGATGTTAGGGTTCCTTTTATGTTTTCCCTCTTTACAAGATGGTAAAGTAGGTTTCCTTGAGCTTTGATCTCAGTTTGAATTCTAGCTTTGACCCTTCAGTGCCTGATTCATCTTTATATCCTGACTATTTGGTACATAGTAGGTGTTCAATAAATATTACATCTTTTTTCTGGGCCTCAGTTTTCTCAGTTATGCAGTAGGGATCCTGATATATTCCTTGAAGTTTCAGGTGTCCAGTTGATTTCCTTTTTTCTCATTTTACACTTGTCACCTACCTGTACATACATTCTCTCCTGATACCCCTAAACTCATCCCTGTTTGGGGTGGGAGGAGAGGAAAAGGCAGCCTGAGAAAGGAAGGGGAGACACAGCACAGACAGAAGAGAAGGGCCAAGGCAAGGATGCCTGCTCTTGCCTCTTCTCTCAGTGTTGTACTGGATATTCTAATTGGGACAACTAGACAAGAAAAAGAAATAAAAGACGTCCAGATTGGAAAGGAGGAAGTAAAACTAATCTTCTTTTGCAAATGACATGATCTTGTATATAGACAGCCCAAGGAGCTCACTAAAAAACTATTAGAGGGACTTCCCTGGTGGCGCAGTGGTTAAGACTCTGTGCTCCCAATGCAGGGTGCCAGGGTTTGATCCCTGGTCTGGGAACTGGTTCCCACATGCATGCCGTAACTAAGAGTTCACGTGCCACAACTAAGGAGTCAGTGAGCTGCAACTAAGGACCCTACCTGCTGAAACTGAGGAGCCCACGTGCCACAATTAAGAAGGTGGCAAGCCACAACTAAGGAACCCGCCTGCCACAACTAAGACCTGACACAACCAAATAAATAAATAAATAAATATTAAAAAAAGGAAAATTATTAGAACTAATAAACGAGTTCCACAAGTTTGCAGGATATAAGTTCAATATACCAAAATCGATTGTATCTCTGTACATTTGCAATGAACAATCTGAAAATGAAATTAAGAAAACAATTCCACTCACAATAGCATCCAAAAGAATAAAATACATTCAACAAAAGAAATGCAAAATTTACCTCTGAAAGCTATAAAACATTGCTGAAGTAAACTAAAGATCTCAATAAGTGGAAAAACATCATGTATTCCTGGGTTGGAAGACTCCATTAACATTATTAAGATGGCAATACTCCTTAAACTGATCTACAGATTCAATGCAATGCCTATCAAACTCCTGGCTGTGTGTGGTATCACACACAGGTGTGGTATCAGCCCAAGGCTAGACATTTAGATCAATGGAATAGAAGTCAGAGTCCAGAAATAAATCCATACATCTGCGCTCTACCGATTTTTGACAAGGGCACCAAGACCATTCAATGAGGAAAGAGTAGTATTTTCAAGAAGAGAAGAGCAAGGAGTTTGGGTTTGGGGATCAGGCAGTCTCTGCCATTGTCTTGCTGTGTGACTCTGAGCAAGTGAGTTCATCTCTCTGAGCCTGAGTTTTCTCATCTGTTAACACAAGGATATGAGAGAGCGCCCATCTCACAGCTATGGACATGCGAGATAACCTTATGTGAAGTGCTTAGCTTAGATCTGGCCCCTTGAGCAAACCCATGGACAGGGTGGGACATGCTAGTGAGGGTTAGGGTCTGGCGTTCCTCCTAGGTCCCCCCTGGGGAACCCCTTTCCCCAGGAAAAGGCAGGGCTGCTGAGGTTTGAATGTGCAGACTGTGCTTGGCAGAGCTCTGCGGGTTGGTAATAAATGAACAGGAAAGGAGATTCCATTACGCAGGAATGTCTGGGGAGGAGGTGGGAAGGAGCCGGCTCCCTTCCCAGCACCAGCCAGCCCTGCAGGCTTGATTGATGTGCCTTGCATCACAGCAGCGTTAGGGCCTGGCGGAAGGAGGCCCCTCCGCCGCTCACCCCTCCTGGAGCAAGGCCAGCAGCCAGATGTTCCTGGTCTTTGGGGACCAGGGATGGGGGCAGGGAAGGCTGGCAGTGGGCCAAGGGGCAGCCGCCCAGAAGTCGAGCTTCTGCCTCCTTCTCTTTGGCAGCTGGATTCAGGTGGCTTTGGTTCTGCTTTGAACTTTGGCCAGTGGCCACATCTCCCTGGGACTTGACTCTGTTCAGAATTGGGGATGATGGTCTTCCCCTACCCTGTCCTGCTGGGAGAGGCACATAGCTGCCCAGGAAAGGGCTTTAAGGTCCAAAGAGAAAAATGTCCCCAAAATCCTGCCCAAGGCTCTTGTGTTATTCCCCCCAGAGCCACAGGGAGAGGTATGACCGGGGCCTGAGCCCTCCATGGGGTCAGGAGACCCCAGTGAGGCCCACGCATTTGTGATTTGGGGAGTGGGGCTGAAGGCAGATTCTGGGCAAGAGGGTGGTTCCACCAGCACTAAGATAAGACCCAAGGCTTATTGCCTCGTGCTCCTCTCAAGTCCCATGACTGTAGCAAAGACTTACGGGGCATCATCTCCAGGCCAGCTAATGATTTGTAGTATTAAACACGTAATAATTAGAGGAGAACAGGAAAAATATACATATAAGGAACAACAACAAAAAAGAGAATATCACCCCAAGATTCACCATGGAGAATAATTAACTGCTCACATATTTGTGTAAACTCTTACTTATATTCTGGGCTTATGTATATAAATCGTTACGTTTGCAGTTTCCCCAAAAGTGGGCTCATCGTATACGTCCAGCTTCCTGGACCTGTAACCTGCCTTCCTCCACTCAGCAGCACACGATGACCACCTGCCCGCATCCAGGACTGGAGATCCACAGCAGCCTTGTTGGTGCCTTTCCATTGTACAGCTGCCCCATGTTGTCGGCTTTGGGTGATTTCCTAAATCTCCCTAATGTGGACAGTGAGACACTGAATCCCTCTGTATAATACCTATACCTTTGTACACACGTGGATTATTTCCTTAGGATAAATTCCAAGAAAGTAAAATTGGTCGGTTGAAGAGTATGTTGTATGGGGTTTGGGGGACGCGTGATGAACCTGACTTCCTGAAAGCCTGAGCCTATTTCACGCACACGTGCAGGCCCTTGTTCCCCCAACTCGGCTCACCTGCTTCATCCCGGACCTGCCCTCCATGTCCACCGAGCCTGGCTCCACCTTTGGAGGCAGGTGGTTGGCCGCGTCTGCAGGGGTCTGCCTGTGGGCCCAGAAACACATCCTTCCCTGCTGCTCTTAAGAAGGCAGCTAGGGGTCGGGGAGTCCTGGATGGGAACCGAGGGGACCTTGGATAAGTCCTATCTGGTCCTCACTTTGCCCATCTGCAAACTGGGGGAGCCGGTATCACAGTTCTCTTCTAGCTCATAGGGTCTGTGAGCCACAGCATCTCCACTATGATCCCACCCAGCTGGCAGGGACTTCTGTGACTCACGTGGGGACTGTGGCAGCCACGAGGGCAGAACATCATCTCCTGAGCACCTACCCCAGGCCTGGGCCTGGGTACTGACAGGCCTGCTTACACGGAAGACCAGGCTGGGTGAGCAGTGCAGCGTCAAGCGAGTCGCTGAGGAAGACTCCTGGGGTCCTTGGGGAGAGGGGTGTGTGACAGCTCGGCAGGAGCCGTGATCTCTCGGAAAGACACTGGACGAGGCGCATGGCCTTGGAGGTGACCTCTCAAGGGTTCCTGGAACCCGAGAATCCCGTGAACTGCGTGGAACCCGCACCTTTGGTGACACACTCCCACTCAGCATCAACTACTCCCGAAGCATTCCAGCCGTCTCTTTCCTTCACATGTGCGCATGTGCGGGCATGCGCATACACGCACGCTGACACCTATACTTGCCTTGCCTTGCATGCTCGATCGTACTTAGACACACAATAAGAGTAATAATAATAATAATGATAAATAAAACAATAATATTTTTACTAATACATTGATTGAGCGTTTACTACGTGCCAGGCACTTCCCAGGCACTGTTTGATCCTCCCAACAGCAGGCACCATCACTGGCTCCATTGCACAGATGACAGAGGAACCCCGCCCTCGGCGCGCACACACCTGGCCCACTCCCATTCCCTGACTGCTGCCTTCCTGCCCAGGCTGGGTGCTGGCCACACAAATCCCTCCACACCTCTCCCAATCCTTGGTACACAGTGAACAGACCTGGCTTGTCCAGATTCAGGCAGCTGGAGATGCAGTAAATCCAGACTGTAAACCATCTCCTCAGCTTCTCGTGTAGACCCAGAGTTTTCCTCAGTCCTGTGCTTCTGAGCTGGAAAGGGGCAGCCCCACGCCCCCAACCCCGTCCCTGAGTCCTTTACCTTCCCAGGTCTCCCGCTCCTCCTTCCCTTCTCCCTTCCTTTCCCTCCCTCCTCTCCCCTTTTTCTCCTTTTCCCTCTCAAGCCAACCTTGAGGACCTACTTCCTGTGTGCCTGGCACTGAGGTCAATGCTGGGCTATAGTGGGGGAGGGTAGCCCAGGTTCCCATCCTCGAGGGACTGACAGCTCCGTCAGTCATAGGAGGCCCGGAGGACGGGCTTGCTCAAGGTCACACAAGTAGTGAGCGGCAGAGCCAGGCCTAACAGCGAAGTCTCCCCACGCCCAGGCTGCGGCTTTTATTTGAGGAGACATAGCACAGCCTCTCCCCGCCAGGAGAACTAACGGTTGTGTTGCTTTCCGAATTTGGGGCTTGGACATGGAACACTGCAGGAGATCAGAGCAGCACGAACACTGATCGTAGCTAGGTATGGCTGGGTAGCAGGTACTTTTCACAGCTTCCCTTATTTACTCCTCCTAGGAACCCACTAAGGTAGGTATTATTATTACCCTCGTTCCCCCATTTTACAGATAAGGAAACCAAAGCTTACAGCCATTCAGGACTCAAACCCAGGATTGTTTCTCGAAAACCCAAGCTCTCTCACTAGGCTGCTGGCTTGAATGAGGAAGAGACTGGGGCACCAAACAGTTGAAGGCTTTGAGAAACTGGGATCTGAGTGGTCTTTTAAAAGGATGGGGGAGGGGGCTTCCCTGGTGGCGCAGTGGTTGAGAGTCCGCCTGCCGATGCAGGGGACGCGGGTTTGTGCCCCGGTGCAAAAGAGAGGAGCATTCTAGGAAGTGGGCACAGCTTGAGTCAAGGGATGGGGATGGAATGTCCCTGTGAGCCCCGCACCAACCAGGGGACAGACCAACCTGAGGGGAGGCTCGTGGCTAGGGGAGCCACACAGACCTTTGTCAATCCTCCTTCTTTCTTGAAGGAGGGCCCGACCCTGGTACCCTGGTCTGGGTTGCTCCTGGGGACTCTGCCAGGGTTGGCCCTGGAGGAGCCACAGGAGGCCCTTAGCCAGGCAAAGGTCTCCCTGGTGTCACTAACCAGGACCCATGGAAGGAGAAGCCAAGAGGCCCCTAGTGGCTGTGCCACCCCCACAGAGGGACACTGCCAGGTGGTACAGGTACCAGGCTCTGAAGGGCCTTGGGACACATTGGCATCAAGCTCCCTGGCACAGGGCTGACTGCAGGCCAGTGTGCCAGGCAAAGGCTGGGAATGGAGGAACCCCACCTCCCCAGCTGTCTCCGTCTAGGCCGGGGCAGCTGAGACCAGCACTGTGTTGTGCTCGGCCTGATCCCCAAGGCCCAGGGGTTAGAATCCATCGCACTGTAGGAGAAGCAGAGGGCAATTCAGGCAGGAACCTCCTAAACCACAACCTGTGGGGTCACTGTCCACCCCGATTTCCCGTCTTCTGGTTAATGCCTCCTCCTCTTTCAGGTCTCAGCTCAAGCGACCCCTCCTTAGGGAAGCCCACCCTGATACCTGCCCGCAAGCCCCACCACACACTGGAGGTGCAGCCAAATTCCTCTGGAATAGCATTTACAGAACCGGGGCTTCTCCTAGAATGGTTTGTAATTATACTCTCATCTGTGGGATTATTTGGTTGATATTGGGTACCTTCTAGCTTCAAGCTCTGAGAGGGCAGGAGATGTGTCTGTCATGTTCACTGGTGTACCTACAGGCCCCGGCAAATAGTAAAAACCTGATAGATATTTGTTGAACAAATGGGTGGGTGGACGGGTTGTATGTATATATGGACGGATGGATGGATAGGTGGATGGATGGGTCCTGGGTGGGAAGATAGATGAATGGGTGGATGGACAGAAGCATGAGCAGAAGGATGGTTAGGTGGAACTTCAGAAATTAGACTGTTAGAATGTTTATAATCATACAACTCTAGATTGCTAAAGTCAGATGATCTTTATTTATTATATCATTAGAATAAAACAGCTCAGCATTATAATTAGAAGGGACAATTACAGAGTTCAATTCTCTCTTATAAGAGATGGACAGGCTCAGAAAGGTAAAGTAGATTTATCTAAGATCACACAGCAAATTTGGTGACTCTAAATCCCTGTTTTCTAACTATCATACAAAAACAGCCTCTGAAAATGGGGTCAAAATCCCTTGTGCCAGTCCTGTCTCTTCTGTGGTTTCTGTGTGATCTGGGATGAGTCACTGGACCTCTATTTTCCCTTTAAAAGAAGAGGTTGCAAAATCTAGGGTTTCCTTTGCATTCTTGGGAAGGCCAGCCTCTCTGGATTTTGTCAGGCCTGGTACAGAATCCCGCCACCTTCGTCAAGTCCCGGTGGAGCTGTCGGGGTGGACTCCAAGCCCCTGGGAGTGTGGTGCATGAGGCCCCAGGTCTGCAGGGGGAGGACCAGCCTCCCTCTCCCTCTTGAGCCGGCCTGGCCATCAGCCATATCTCAGCGTATGATTTTCTACTCTCAGGTGTGTCCTGAGGGCTGCAGGTTGTAGAAGGGCCCCCAGTCAGTTTTTCCGGCTCCACATATCCTGCCTGGAACTTTCTCACCTACTTGGACACCAGCACCCCGGCCCCTGAAGCTGGGGGGAGTGTGTTTCATGGAGGAGAACTCCCCTAGAGCTGGCCTTGGGGTGCCTGGCCCAGCCCCAGGGAAAGGGGATCCACGTGTCAGCAAGGAAGGGGCTTTGTGGCTGCACCAGAAGAAGGTAGGTCTTAAGTGGACTCAGAGGCCCCAGACACAGGACTGCAGGAGTCAGAAGAGGAGGAGATCTCGTTCTGTGTGTGTGTGTGTGTGTGTGTGTGTGTGTGAGAGAGAGAGAGAGAGAGAGAGAGGAGACAGCCCCACGCCCCGTGGCAGAGGTGTGGGGTGGAGTGGGGTGTAGGAAGGGGCCGAGGAGAGGAGGCTGGGGCGGCAGTCATAGGGGTTCCTGGGACCATAAAGTCAGGTTGAGGCCTTTAGACTTTATCTTATAGAGTAAGGAATAATTCTCTTAAAAAGGCTTTCACATTTTTCTTTTGACACTAAAAAAATTAATGTTGCACACTTATTGTAAAAAAAGAAAATAGTACAACCGAATGCTTAGTAAAAAATAAATTTCTCTTCTCTGCCGCCAGTTCCCTCCCTAGAAGGCAGCCTTATGGTCGGGTCTTATATATCCTTGAAGAGGTATTCTAGGCTATGTTTGTTCAATGTATCCATCCCTCCTTTTTTACACCATGGAAGCCTACCCCACACACCATTCCGTAGGGTGGTATGTTTTGCAGATTTCTTAGCACAGATCTTACCACCACGTGCCACCGTCCGGCTCCGCAGACACTCTGCACTTCATTACCTAGTCCCTACTGATGGGCAGTGACATTTGTTTCTAGACTTTTGCTTCCACAAACAGTCCTGCAATGAATATATCCTTGTACCTCCACCTTTGAATACATGGGCTAGTATATGTTGGATGAATTCCTAGCTGTGGTATTGCTGGGTCAAAGGATACATGCATTCAGTGTTCAGTACACATCCCCGAATTTATGCCCCTCCGAAGGTTTCAAGCAGGGGAATGACAGGCCTCCACAGTCTGGTCAGTAGCTCCTGAGGCAGGGATGGAAATAGCAAGGTACTGGATTACGAGCCACACACTTTCGAGGTCTGAAATGGGCTAAAGGATCTTCAGATGAAGGTCCACTTGTGAGCTCCCAGCTCTGTGCTCTCCGCGGTGCCTTCTGGAGCCTGGGAGAAAGCGATGACACGTTCCTTTGCTGTGGGGAGAGGCCTCCAGAGTGGAGGCCGTGCATAGGACCCGCTCCCCTCCCCGCCCCCGAGGGGGGGCTGCAAACAGCCTAGCGGGGAGAGGACAGGCTGCCGGCAGCTGTGAGGGACACGAGTTCAGCCAAAGCCCGTTCAGAGGGCTGCCAAGAGTTTCTTCTTTTCATTTTTCCAAGTCCTGCACTTTGGGCTGGGCACAGTGTCATCCTCATGTTTCCTATTACTTTACAAGGCTCAGCATCAAAGCTCCAGCCGTGCAGGCCCTTTGATGTCTGAGCCGAGCCTGCCTCTGCCTTTGGGAGAAGCATCTTTGCTGAGGATCAAGAGGGGAGTCAAACTGAGATGGTCGCCAGGCCTTCCCTGCCCAACGTGTTCCCCTGGCTCCACTCTCACTGAGACCGAAAGCTCCTGGAGGAGAGTGCAGGGACCATCACGGCCTGACCAAGACCCCTGTGATTGAGCCCAGAGGGGACACAGAGGCCCAGAGAAGGCAAGGGGCTACCCCAGGCCACACAGCGATTTGGTGAAGCGCTCCCTTGCAGATGGAGCAGACACTGGTAGAAGGGATTCCGACTGGATCGGTGGAGACCAGCGGCCCCTTGGTTGTTGGTCTCTCAGTTTCCCACTTTGCTTCCTAGAAACTTTCTGGCACTAACACCCTGCAGCTGAGGCGGGTGGTTCAGTGAAGGTGTCTGCAGTCACCCTGCCAGGGTTCAAATCCTGGGTTCATCCCTTTTAGCTGTGTGACCTTGGTCAAGTTACTTAACTCCTTTGAGCCTCAACTTTCTCCTCTGTAGAATAGGATAAAGACAATTCCTACCTCAGAAGGTCCTTGTAAGGGTGAAATGAGAAGATTCAAGAAAGTACTTAGCGGGCTTTGCTGGTGACGCAGTGGTTAAGAATCCGCCTGCCATTGCAGGGGACACGGGTTCGAGCCCCGGTCTGGGAAGATCCCACAGGCCGCGGAGCAACCAAGCCCACTGAGCCTGCACTCTAGAGCCCGTGCTCCGCAACAAGAGAAGCCACCGCCATGAGAAGCCCACACACCACAACGAAGGGTAGTCCACGCTCGCCGCAACTAGAGGAAGCCCACGCGTAGCAACGAAGACCCAACGCAGCCAAATAAATTAATTAGAAAAAGAAAGTACTTAGCACAGTGGCTGATACAGAGTCTCAAAAGAAATGAGCTCTTATTACTTGTTGATGATAAAAAGACTGGGGAAGGGCTTTCTAAGGAGAGGGGGCTAGTGTGAAGTAGACTTGCTAATACAGTTCTCCACTCCTGCCCAGTGGTGCTCTAAGGAGGCGCTGGGGGCCATCACTGCCCTCCAGGGAATTAGGTTCTTCTCTGCTCCTCTCCCAACTCCCCACCTCCAATTCCAAGGCTCTCTTCTGAGCTTCAGCTGGGGGGGTGTGGATGGGGAGAGGGTGCAAGGCCTGGAGTGGGGGCACCGATGGGGTCTGGGCCGGGAGGCCTGGGGGAGGGGTTTGTGGGAGGATGTGGCCCTGCAGCCCCGCTCCCCCCACCTCCCCCCATGCAGCCCTGACTCCAGGAGGCAGCCAGAGTGGGAAAGGAGGGGCGGTTTCCTGGCACAGCTGAAAAGGTCTGGATTTGACTTGGAAACACATTGAGAAGTCCCTGGCGGCTGCCTCCACAGAAACAGCCTCTCTGAAGTTGAGACTGGACTGGGGAGGCTGTTTTGTATAAAGGGGCTCCGGGGACCTCAGAGATGGAGGATGGGCTGAAACCTCTCCCCCAGAATTGCAACACACGCGGACCAGCGGACGGAACCGCTGCACTTCCCAAGGGCCTGCCCTGGGGGTGGGAGAATTCCATCCTCCAGCCGATGCCAGCAGGGGACCAAGGACTGAGCCAGGGAGGGAGGGATCCTGCCCCTGGGAGCCCACTGATGGGGAAGGAGAGAAGCACCTTCTCAGGTAGCCCCAAGACTTATCCCTTGTTGCCACCTTACTGGTTTTTGGTCATGTCTGAGTTTAGCCTGTGATTTTATTATATAACTTTTTTTCTTTAAATTGACTCACTTTTAAAAACTTGAATACATTTCTTTAAAAAGGGACTTTGTATTTGCTACTGTAAATGGAAGACTTGTATCACTTGTTATACAGAGTAACCATACAAATAAAGTACAATAAACAATGTTAAATTCTAGCTAGAGCCTGAGGCTTGCTTCCTTTGATTAAAAAAAAAAAGGTAGAGGGAGATAAGCAAGTATGAGAGCTGTGTTAAGGACAGGCTAACACCCAACTAAGACTTTCTCCTTGATTAGTACTGCCAGATAAAATACAAGATGCCCAGTTAAATTTAAATTTCAGATAAGCAATAACTAATATTTTAGTATAAGTATGTCCTAAATATGGCATAGGTCATACTTAGACTAAAAAAAATTATTTGTTGTTTAACTGAAATTCATATTGAACTGGGCATTATGTATTTTTATTTGCTAAATCTGGCACCCCTATCCTCGATGAGTTATTCTTTTATCCTTTGAAAAGAATAAATTTCTCTCTGCTGAGAGATTAGATGTTTGCATGTGGTGTCCCTATGCTACCAAAAATAATCTTGAGAAAAACGGCTCTGATTCAAGGTGGAGTTAGAGCAACAAAACACACTAGTGTGGGAATTTGGAGGTGGGGAAGAGCATTGCAGTTGGGGGAAATTTTGCAAGGCTCCCTGGAGGAGAGGGAGGCACTGGGGCTGGACTCTACGGGGGCCAGCGAGTGCAGGGCAGCAGTCTTGCTGGAGTTCTGAGCACCCCTCCCCCATCGGCAAGAGCCTGAGTGACAGAGGACACTCCTCAGGGATCAAGTCTTGACTCTGCTCTCAGAGGACAGAGGGGCTTGTGTTGGCGTGACTGTGGCTTGTGAGTATGAATGACTGTGTGTTTGCCCAAATCACACCCTCTCAGGACACCAAAGGGCTTTTGAGGGCCTCTCCTCTAACACTACCCCAGTCCCTGCCCGCCCTATGTGGAAATCTGAAACTTGCTTGCATTTCTCCAGTGATGGGGCATTCACTACCTCCTAAGGAACCTCTTTCGTCGTTAGGCGGGTTGATTGTGAGAAAGTTCTTCCTTAGCATGAACAGAAATCTGCCTTCCTGTAGACTCACTCTGACCCTCTGAACAAAATGTCCCCCTCTGCCCCATGACGGTCCTTCAGAGGTTTGTCATCCATAATGATAGCCCACTGGAGTCTGAATAGACCCATTTCTTTGAACTGCACCCTTTATGGTTTGGTTTCTGGCTTCCCCATTTGTAGGGAAATGCCTGGGTAACCCTGACTTGTGTACAGGCAGGGAGCAGGGAAGAGGCTGTCTGCGGGGAATGCTGGGAGCTGAGGCGAGGACAGACCAGGACAGGGAGGGAAGTTCCTTTCTTGCAGATGTTCAGCCTCCGGGAGCTGCAGCAGAGTGCTGGAGCCCTGGGCTCCGTTCCCTGTTCAGTCCCTAACTTGCTGTGTGGCTTCAGACAAGTGCCCTCTCCTTTCTGGGCCTCAGCTCTCTGCTTTATGCACTGTGAACGGCTCGGCCTATTATTACAAGTAAAAACATTTGTGCCTGTTCTGATCGACTGGTGCTGTGCTGGCTTGGATTTCTGTGATAAGAAGGATTCTGAGGCAACGTCTGGATCCAGAGGGAAATCGGGCCACGTGTAGGCAGTGGCATAGCAGTCCAGGAGCTGCATAGGACCAATTGCGGCCTTGAGGGGGCTGCCAGCTCTGGCAGTGCCTGGCTCTGGAATGACAAAGCAGGACAAAACGAGGTGCTCGGTGAACTCAGGTATGGGGCAGTGGCCGTCCCAGCTGGAAGGAGGGAGGTACCTTGCGTGATTACGCTCGCCTTGGCCCTGTCTTTCTCCAGCCTGCTGACTATCACACATGTGTGAGCCCACGCCCTGCCACCCAGAGGGCCGGAGGACAGAGGTGCTCTGTGGAATCCTGTGAGCAGGCCAAGTCTCACGGCTTGAGGGTGGTGTGGAAGGCGGCATGGGAGGCTGGCGGGGTCGGGCGCAGGGAGTGCAGATGGGGCTCCTCTGCCAGGGGGCAGGTCTTTAGGAAACAAAAACACGGGTCAGAGCTGGGGCTTGGTTTCCACACAAAGGGGCTTTCTCCCCTTCTCTGCCCTGCAGGGCCAGGAGGCTGGAAAAGGGGAGAGCCCAGACTCTGAGTATCTCAGAGGGCTCAGATTGAATTTCCAAGCTGGGTAAAGTCTCTACAAATCGACAAGTCCTCCCTCCAGCCTGCAGAGAGGCTTTCCTGACAGATGGCATCTCTGACTTTGCAGATGGGCAAAGAAGGGGGTCCCGCCATCTCCCTGTCTCTCTCCTTTTGACCCCTGTTCTGCGGCCATCTCACCATGTGACCTTTGTCAAGTTCCTTCCCATTTTTCTGGGCTTGAGTTTCCCCAGCTGTATGAGGAAGGACTTGGATAGACAGCCTCTAAAAGCCCTGCCAGGTCTCACATTTACAGACTGCAAGTTCTCGACAGTGATGACGATGATGATGAGCTCTTACGGTTTTACAGAGCACTTACCTATTTCCCACTTAGTTTATCTCGCAACAACCGGGTGGTTAGTAAGGTGGGCATGGTGAGTGCTATTCCCCTAATTTTTTTTCAGACAGACTGACGCTCAGAGAGGGCAAAAGGGTCGTTCAAGTTCACACAGCAAGGTGGTGGCTGAGCCAGGGCTCCCATGGCTGTGTCCAGACCTCCATCCATGTGAAACACTGGTTTGCACGCTCCCACAGTGTGGGAGACACGGGGCCTGGGTCAGAATGGGCACAATTGCTTCACTTGTCTGTTTTCCATGTGGATTTCTATGTAGGAAATATTTTGAGGAAAAAAATATTTGTGTCTAAAAAAGAATTGAAAGCCCATGCTCTTCCGGGCGTTCTCAGATGGGAGCTGGAAAGGACCCGCTTCTCAGCTGCATAAGCTCTGGGTTGGGTTTAGGTAAGAACTTCATGTGTCTAATGGAAATGAAGGCGATTTGCACAGTTTTTAGTATGTGATGGCATTTGGGTGGAAGTTGGAAATTTTCACAACACAGAGAACCGCAAGGTATGAAAATGTCAGCATCACAAAGTGTTAATGCTGGAAGGATTTTTACAAAACATCTGGCTCATGCATCCCTCCCTGACCTTTACTGAGGCCCAGAGAAGGAAAGGGGTTTGGCCCAGGTCACAGAGCATCAGAGACAGAGACAGGACCAGAACTTGGGTATCCTGACTTCCCAGATATTTTCAGCAC
This sequence comes from Neophocaena asiaeorientalis asiaeorientalis, assembly GCF_003031525.2. NCBI lineage: Eukaryota > Metazoa > Chordata > Mammalia > Artiodactyla > Phocoenidae > Neophocaena > Neophocaena asiaeorientalis. Next base: position 476,730 of record NW_020175787.1, read on the forward strand.
AGGTCACTTTCTGGGGAGGCAACAGAGTAGAGGGGCAGGGGAGGGGGAAGAAACAGAAGGGGCTGCAGGCCCCGGGGACAGTCAGACAAGAGGTATGTAGGGCCCAGCTGCCTGCTGATAAGAGACCCACAATGCCATTCCAAAAGGATACTTTATCAAGATGTAATTTTTCTCACCACAGACACTATTTTCTTTCTCGTGCAGACCAGGCTGGACTTCGCGATAAGGCGCCCAGACATGTTCACACTGAGGCAGCCAAAACATGAGGCAGGAGGAAAAAAATTCCCTTCTTAATCTCCCCCCAACCCTAGCCCACTCCCCCCTCATTTCCTCTCATTCTCTCCAAATTCTCATGCC
>NW_020175787.1:477574-482138 GCF_003031525.2 Neophocaena asiaeorientalis asiaeorientalis
CTTCCTGCCTTCCAGTAAGTCAGCCCAAAGGAGTCAGGAAGGTATGTGGCCTGAGGAGGTCAAAGGAGAGAAGCACAGAGGGGCCTCCCCTGGGAAAAGAGGCCCAGGCCACAGGCTCTCCGGCAACGTGCAGGAGTGGGTGGTGAGGGGAGGGCTTCCCCTGCAGCCTTCCCCCACCGTCCCAATCCTTGCAGATGGAACGCAGAGCTCTCTCTGGTTTGGGGGTTTGAGCTGGAGGTGATTAGAGCTTCCTCCACCCAAAGATTCCCTACTCCCTGACCCCCACTTCTGACCTCCTAATTCAAGGGCTGATGGGAATTACTGGGGAAGGGGCTACCCTGCCTACTTCCATCTAAACCCCCCAGATTTAAGAGGTCTAGCCAGGCAGAAAATCTGGGACCCCCAGTCATGGCTGGACCAGTCCCTTCTGCTCTCTAAGCAGTCCAGACCTCAGTTTCCCCATCTGCCCCTGCAGGGGGTTGGACTCAGATGCCCCCGCCCTGAAAGTCTACTTCTGGCTTTTTCAGAAGACGATATTCTATCCCAGGCCGCCTGGGCGCTTGGCAAGTTGGCTGCATGGCCCCCGTGTATCAGTACCCCGCCCCTGCTCTGCTCAGGAAGTCCACCCCGCCCTCCACATCTGGATGGAATTTACCCCCCAAAGCAACTCAATTACTGGTGATTTGATCAGGATGGCTCATGTGTCAGAGGGGGCCCTGGTGATGTTGCTCCGCCAGAGATGAGGGTTCCCCATCCCTGTGATCCACCCCTCTCACAGCCCCGGGGGGCCTTCCTTTGGCCCCTGAAGACACAGGGCCTGGTGAGCAGTGTCCGGCTGAGCAGGAGACTCAGAATCGGCTGCCACCTCCTGCTCTGTCCCAGGCCCCTGATTCCTTCAAGCCCCAGATCGACGCACAAAGGCTGAAGGGTGAAGGAAGGCGGTGTATCAATTTTACACCAGTTGGTACGGCCAAGTGTCCACTCAGTGGTGCCTGTGAGGATGGCAACCCTCGTGAGCCCTCTTTACAATCTGACCGCTTAGCAGGGCAGCCTGGAAGGTAAGGGCTGCTGCTCACTTGCAGGGCTGCGAGGGTGAGGATTTGGGAACTGAGTGTGGTGTCTTGGTGTACCCTCCTTGGGGGATCAAGATAATCCCTGCCATCTTCCTGTGGCTTCTGCTAAATTGGTGAGTGGGGGGCAGTGGGCTTTGAGGTTTCCTGTTTCTTCAAGTCTGCATTTAACACCCCTTATTCTGAGCCCATTGCCCAAGAACTGGTTTCCTGGACATGGAGCCTCCCTACCCCTCACCATCCACATACAGAGGAGGGTCACCAAGCCCTGCCCGCACTCCAGGCGCTAGTGTGCTGTGCCCCTCAATATCGTGACCTCCTGGGAGCAGGGACCACCAGGTTGCCACGGGAGGGATGAACCGGCCAGGACTGAAAGCACAATGGATGAAAACCCTCATGCCCAGCCGTAGCAGGATCACATGTGAGTGCCCACTGCCTTCCAGGTGACACAGCATCGTCACAGCTCTGCGTGGGCTGGGCTGGCCTCGCCAGGCTGGAGGAGCAGCACGCATACGTGTACAGACACACCACCTCCTTCCATCAGAGAATCTCACCGGGATCAGTCCAGTGTTCAATCCAGCCAGTTCACTCACGCTGGTTAAGAGCAAAGCACTGCGGTGGGGAGGACGAAGGCTCTGAGGCCGAATCTCACTCCCCCAGAGGCTCCCACTGTCAGTGAGATGGAAAAGACTGACCTAAAAGCCGGTGAGGAGCCCAGGCTGGCGCTGGGCAGGCCACGGGTGAGTGCGGCTCTGCCCCGTGCAGGTGGAGGGCTTCAGGCCAACAGGTTAGCCACCCTGCCTGCCCCTTGCCATTGTCAGGTTGTCAGGAGCAGGCAGACAATGCGTTTGAAACGCTATAGCCAAGTGCCTGGTACAGAGTAAGTGCTCCGCGAATGGCTGTTTGATTATTATCTTATGAAATAATAAGCATCAAGGCAACCACCTCTCACTTGCCTGGAAACCTTCCTACCTTACAGAACCCAGCCAAGAACTCATCAGAAGACCCCTTTCTAAAAAGCCCTCTGAGCTGTCACCAATAAAGCGTGGCAAGTTTGTGGCCTGAAGCTCGCGGACCTTCCTCATCAGTAAACTGATGACAGAAGCGGGAGAGACGGGTGGGTGGTGGTGATGCTAGTTCAGATTACTAGGAGGCAGGAAGGCTTCCTGGAGGCCCAAGGATGCCAGGCCGACGTGGGTAGAGGGTCTGGGCTGGGAAGGAGGGGGAGGTTCAGGTGGGGACCAGGTTCCTGGGGGTCTTGATTGCCCCTCTAACTCGTTGGCTGCTGTAGGGCAAACGGGGCTGCTGTGGGGTCACTATGGGGGAGGGACGAGAGGAAGGGGCTTCTTCAGGAAGCTGATTCTAGAGGCTGATGCGAGTCCCAGCGAGGGCCACTGACTGCCAAGGAGGCCAGTCACGGCGTGTTGGAACCTAGACAGGATTCAATGCCAGGATCCATCCACAACATAAAATTCCAGACAGGGAAATCACCATGTACCTGGCAAAGCGCCCCCCTCTCGCATCCTTTATATCACATGATTCTCCTAATTCAGCACAACATCTATCTCTGCTTTACAGAGGAGAAGAACCGTGTCCTTAGCAATGGGACCTCACACAGCTGTTAATGGCAGCACGAGGCCAAGAACCCAGGGCTCCAGCTCCTGCATCAGTGCTCCTTTTTAAGAAGCGTTTGGGGGTGCTCTGCCTGCCTGTTCGTATTGCATATAGAGACTTTCAATAATAACACAGCGCTGGGCAGTCTTGGGACCAGGGGAGAGGGTGGGGCAAGGGACGATTGAGACCCCAGAGGGTTACAAGCACTGACTCTGGACTCAGGAAATCCTGGTTGGAGGCCCACCCCCAGTACCTACCACCAGCGTGGCCTGGGGAAGCATCAGAACCTCTCTGAGCCTTACTTTCTCCCAAAGAGGGAGGCTGGGAGGGTGTGGGCTTGTCTCCTGTGCCTAGCATGGCAGTCAATACCATCCTAATAAACTGTTCACATTTATTATGGGCACTTACTCTGTGCCAAGCACCATGCTAATTGCTCAACTAAATGGATGGTTAGATAGTTGGCGAGGAGAGCCTGGACTCGAACAAGAGTGAGGGTTGAATAAACACCAGTGGGGGAAAGTGCAGACCAGGAGGAAAGGGCCCTCCTCCTGGGGGGGAGCTGGGGGAATAGCTCGCCAGCAAAGCACGCCAGCAAGCCCAGAGTCTGAAGATGACAGTTCACTTTCCCACTCTGCCATCATCTTGCTCTGTGACTTTGGCCAAGGTCTGGCCCTCTCTGGGCCTCTGTTTTTCCTCACAGAGGACAGAGGGAAGGCACCAGGGAACTGGGAGCCGAGCTGTCAGGGAGGGAGGCTCCCTCACCTGAGGCCTCCAGGCCTGTTGGGATCTGTGAACCTGAAGGGGATTTCCTGGGGCCAGCCCAGTTTCCAGCCCTGCTGACGTCTCCCTTGGATGGGTGCCCAGAGCAGCACTCTAGTGGAAAAGGCAGGCGGGCACTCTCCCAGCCCACACCTCGGCCCTCCCTCTGGGGCCCTGGGGTCTCCCCCACCCCCTACACGAGATGGGGAAGTGTGGGATCCCTCCCGCTGGAAGAAGAAGGCACTGCCCCTTGGTTCCAGCTCCTGATTTGCTGTGTGACTTCAGGCAAGTCCCTGCCCCTTTCTGGGCCTTGGGCCCCTGTCTCTGAAATGAGGAGGACAAAGATTTCCAAGCTCTGTGGGAACTCTGACACTCTGGGATCCTGCTGGGGGTTGAGGGGCCTGAGAAAGAGAATTGGGATAGGAGCTGGATTCCAGGACCTTGCTCTTGAGTGGAAGGTGGAGGGGGGTGGAAGGAGGGCAGTGGGAGAAAAGGAGCCCCAAGGCCTCCAGGTGGCTGTAAGAGGGGGCAAGGCGAGCCTGAGGTTTTGGAAACATTTATTTTTAAGTGTCCGGTGTCACCGGGGCCTTTTTCTTTGGGTTTTGAAACGCTCCAGAAGTCGGCACTCTGCATGTGCGTGTTTGCGGAGCAGAATATGGGCTGTATTTATTCATCCTTTAGCCCGAGCCCTTAAAAATATAGACGGCTAATGTCTTCAGTATGTATGAAATATCCCATATGCTCGGAAACAAAAGGGGCTCTGTTATTAAAGTTTCATTTCCACACGCCCCCTCCCCTCCCTCCCGCCCGCCCCTGACACCCTGCCCTCCTCCTATCCCGCTCAGCCTGATCAAGACAGAGCAGGAGCCAGGAGGCAGGCGGGCAGCGCTGGAGCCCGGGCACAGCCGGTCCCTGCGAGAGTGGGCGCGGATTCCGGCTCCAGGTGAGGGGGAGTCCATGGAGGACGGGAGCAGGGTCTTCCAGGGGAGAGGGGCCTCCAGGGTCGCTGGGATGGCCAGTGGAGGAGTGGGGACCAAGGTGGCCCTTCTTGCGGGCGCCTGTGGGGCAGGGCCCCTGGCAGGGCCCGGCTGTCTGGGACGGAAATGCCCGCTCTGCTGCTA
>NW_020175787.1:482410-505233 GCF_003031525.2 Neophocaena asiaeorientalis asiaeorientalis
AGCGCGTGTGACTCTGAGTTCTGTGTGTGTGCATGTTGCATGGGTGGGTGGTCTGTGTGTCGGTGGGTGTGTGTGTGTGTGTAAGCGTGTCTACAGATTGGTGGGGTGTCCCTGCTCGCAGGACCGAATGAGTCTCCCCCTTGGCCTCCTGTGGCCTGAGTCCTGAGCGGACTCCTACCTAACACCCAGAGCCTGGGAGCCCGCTGGCTGCCTCCTGGGAGGGTCCTCTGGGGTGAGGAGACACCCAGCCAAGCTGGTGGCGGTCCTTCTAGGCTGAGACTACCCTGTAGCCACCGCCCTCCTTCCTCTTGCCTCCAGCCCAGTTCAGTCTCCTCACGCCTGCACAACCTCTACCCATTTCCCAGAGAGAAAGGCTGAGGCGTAGAGCAAGGGGCTGACAACAATCTCTACTCCCACGTCTGCCGTCATCTTTTTTCAGAGTGCTCGCCTCCAGGAGCTTGGCATCTTCACTGTAGCCCTTGGAGGTGAGGAAACCAAGCCCAAGACAGGGGACAGCTTGCCCACGGCATGAGGGAGAGAGTATGGGGGCTGTCCGAACCCGCAGGGGTCAGGGGATGACTGGGACAAGGGCTCCTTGGAAAAAGGCTGCACTCAGATTCTATGGCAAATAGGGGCACCCCGCTCTGGGGGAGCTCTATGACCTGAGTCCTGGGTCTTCTCTCCCTAAAGAGCCAACCTTGCCGGGAGCTGGGCTCTGGGTCCTGGGAGCGGCCCTGGCACTGCCTTGCTCTCGATGTTGGATGGGTGTCCTCCTGACTCCGGGTCTCAGTTTCCCCATCCCCACAAAGACAAGCGTGGACCAAGATAGTATTTCCCAAAGCGTGGTGTGCACGGCACCAGTGACTGAGGAGATGGTGCCACGGGGACTGCCAGTTTTCATTTTAACAAGGGTTGTGTGTTATTTTTACCCCCTCCATTAGGGGAAAAAACATAAAAGCACCTCAAACCAGGGAGCGGATTTAAACAAAAATATAAACAACCCAAATGAATGAAGACTGAGTTCCGCTAGGAGATCCCTGGGGTCCTCTCCATTTTAGCAACAGGCCCGCTTTACGTTTCTACCATTTTAAATGCTCTTGAGAGTGTTGCTTCTGGCTATCTAGGACCTAAAGATGTGATCTGCTGTGTAGATCATTTTTTGGCCTCCACAGATTAGCAGCCCTGTTATTCTGTGTCACCTTGGAGTGTGGTGTGGTGTGGTGTGCTGTGGTGTGTGTGTGTGTGTGTGTGTGTGTGTGTGTGTGTGTGTGTGTGTGTGTGTGTGTTGTGTGTGAAGGGACTGGGAATGGAACGGGCAGAGCTGGGGAAAAGATCAGCCCATCCGAGGTTGAGACTAGGTGCCCAAGGTCAGAGGCAGGGAGCTGGGGAAAGAGATTGTTCCCTGCCTGCCTGACGTTTTCAAGTGCTTTGTCCGGCCTCAGCCTTGCACTGAATCGCCGGGATGGGTGGGTAGGCGAGGGGCCGCCCTAACTTCAGCCTTTCCTGTCATTCAGCCCTGGCTCCCTGGCCACTTGGCTGCATTTTATGTGCCAACCCAGGACTGGCCCAGGAAAGGTGCCCCGGGAGGATGCAGGGCGTGTGGGAGGCCCCTTGGCAGAGGCCTCATCACTCCTCCAGGCTGGGCTGCTTGGAGCTGGCACCATTGAGCGTGTGCTCCTCGTGCCCCTCACCCCCACCCCACTGGGTGGCTCACTGTTACTGTTACTCAGGACGATGTTTATTTTCTCATGGATCTTCATTGGTAACTTGTCTCGTCACCAGCCCTCTAGGCCAGCACGGCATTTCCCTGCTGCAGGAAATGCACCTTCCCAGACTGTCTGACTTGTCTCATCCTGCACTGGGAAGAGGGCATCCAGAGGGCTCAAGAATGGGGATGGCATCCTCGGTGGGGATGAATGCATGGCCCCTTCTTGGGGAGGCAGCAAGTGCCCACGAAGGAGCCCAGGGCAAGCTCCCTGACCTTTTGGGGTCTCGGTGTCCCTACCGCCCCCAGGAGACATTGTCCTCATTGAGGCTAAAGTAATTTTCTAGTTCTGTCCTAAGATGAAGCAACATCCATCTACCTCTAGAGGGTTCTTGTTCCTCTAGAAGAGGGCCTTTCTGGGGAAGGAGCAGGGGACAAACCTTGTGAATCTGGGGAGGGACTCCCTGAGCAGGGATGGGCCACATGGAGTCATCCATACTCCTTGAGCCCAGGTTCCCTTGTGGGCTGGACTAGCTGTCTCAAACTCTGGGGAAGCAGCTGGCGGGGGTCAGGGGCAAAGTCCCTGCTTGCAGAACTTATCACATTCTAACTGGCTTTCAGTGGCCCCGGGAACTACCAGCAGCTACACCCAAGGCCAAGGGCAAGTGGAGACGTGGGCAGCCTTATGGGCATCGTTACAGAGAGATCAACCTGGCCAGGGAGTGGGAGGTGGCACTGATTACTGGGGAGGACACGGACTTAAAGAGCAACCTCTTCCTAAGGAAACATTCTCATTTGGAAAACGAAACTCTTCACACGACCACTGTCTGCTTAAACATGTCCCCCATGGTGGGCTTTGCCATGGGTTCCAGCGGAGGCAGAGGATTCTAGTTAAACTTGGCTCATCTACCCGAAGTGATGCCCCGGGGGCTCTACTTCCTTAGATTTCACCTTGATTTCTTTTTCCTGGGTTTGCTACGGGCAGAGTGTGGAGTGGTGACAAAGCAGTCCACCTATAGGGTCACACCCAGATCTACTGACAATATTTTCAGGCAAAGGAAAGCTGAAGTTTGCTCTTGGGTTAGGAAAAAAGAAAAAGGAAAGAGATCAGTTGGACCTGCGCTCTGCTCCGGCCACAGCTGTGGGACCTTGCCAGGTCCCTGCATCTCTCTTAGCTTGACTTTCCTGATCTGTAAAATGGGTTGTCATGAAGAGTCAGGAGATGATGGTACAGAAGACCTGGCAGACACTGTACCCAGCACTCGATAAATAGCAGCTCAAAGGTATCAGGCCTGAGGATAACTCTGCTGACTTAGGGAGGGTGTGTCATCGCCACTTCACAGAGGGGAGGGGCCTCGGAGCCACGTGCAGTGAGATGAGGGTAGAGCACCAACTCTTTCACAGGCCTGGGTTCCGCTGGCTCTGTGCCTGCTGGCAGGTTCCTTCATCCTCTGAGTCTCAGTTTCCTCAGCTATAAAACTGGGCCAGGGATAGCACCTAGGGACCTCATCGGGCGGTTGTGGGGATTAAACGAGCCAACCTAAAACTCCTGACATGTAGTGGGTTCTCAGGGAACACTACTCTAGCTGAGCGGGAACCTGGAGGCCCGAAGCCAGGTCCTGGGCTGACCTCAGGGGCCAGGCCCCTCAAAATGCTCGCTTCAAATCATCCCACTCGTCCCCAGTTGGGGCCACAGCATTTGGAGCAGGAAGGTCAGGCAATCAGAGGCTCTGCAGCCCTGGGAGGGCATCTCCCCTCTGGACTGGTTTCAGGTCCTGCCACAAACACTACCAAAAACATCTCCTAGAGGGGTGCTCTGTCCCGGTCCCTGTCCCCAGGCAGAGGGTGGGCAGTAACAGTACATCTCACTATCACGGCCAGCAGGCGTGTGAGTTGGCTTCCTACCTGAAGGATCTTGAGAGAAAGGAGGAAACTGGGAAAACTGAGGCTCTAAGAGGGAAGGGGCCTGTGTGGGGTCCATGCGGAGGTGAGGCGGGGACTGGAGGGGTGCAGGCGAGAGGGTGGGAAACCTTGTGGGGAGAGGGAGGCGGGGAGGGCCCTGTACCGACCCAGCCAGGGCTTCCTTCTAACGCTGTTCCCTGGAAGCAGGAACCGGTTGAAGGCGAACCGGAAAAGAGAGAAAGAAAGCAAACAGAATCAGAGAAAAGCCTAGAGCTCCAAGCGCTGGGGTTGTTTGGTCTGGCTGACCACCTCCTGGGCCACTCGCAGCTGCTCTGCAGACAGATTCCAGCAACCCTCGCCACACGCGCTCACACACACACACACACACACACACACACACACACACACACACACACACACACACACACACACACACACACACACACACACACATATGCACAGAGGCAGGACGCAGGAGCTCCGAGCAGGAGGGCAGGTGCTGGGACGGAGGGCTTCCGCAGCCCCTTCCAGCTTGGGCGCCTCTCTTCCCACACAGCCACGGCACACAGCAGCCCAGCCCCTTGCTGCAATTATAGTAACACCTACCAGGCACTTACTGTTGAGCTCTAAGCCCTTTACTTGGATGAACTTGTTTAAGCCTCACAGCAACCCCACGAGGTGGGCACCGTAACCAGCCCCAGTCTGCAGATGGGAAAGCGGGCTTGGAGTGGCAGGGCCCGGAGCGTGGTGCCCCTCCCTGTCTCTGTGCCAGGCCCTGGGGTCAGCACTTTCACCACCACCCCGACTCTCCACACCATGTGACCAGCAACGTGATGATGCCCTCTTCTCAGGCCCCAGGAAGGGGAGTCACAGGGAGTGGAGGGCCCAGGGCTGGATGTCTTTGCGTGTGCGGAGAGGAGAGACAGGGGTTCGGGGTCGGACAAACTCTCGCGTCACAAGTAGGCTCCGTGTCCTCCGGCCTCCTCTTCCAGCGTCTCTGCCATAGCTCCCTTCCGTCACCTGCCCCGACCCCTGAGACTCACCTCTATCCCCTAGACCTCACCATCCAGCATCTCTCACCCTCACGCTAGTTTATCCAGCCAGCCATTACCTCAACGAGCGTGTCCTGAGCTTCTTAATAATAGTATTGGATGCCTGTTGACAAAACATATTTCCCTTCCATTATTTTATTTCATTTTGTGTGTGTGTGGTGGTGGTGATTAGTTTCTTTTACCCTGGTTCCACCATTCACTGACAATCCTTTCCAGTCGAGGGCCAAACTCACTAAAATGCATATCAGAGTCCTCCGCTGGGCTCAAAATGCCAACTGTACGTGTACCGGGTGTAGGAGATGTGGCGCGAAAGCAGCAGTGGTATAGTGATGTCTTGGTGAAGCATAAAGACAATATAATTCAGCAGAGATATCGCAGTTGAAAGGGGGGAAACGCTACTCTGATGTTAGGCTGCATTAATAAAGATAGAGTGTCCAGAATGAGGGAGGTCATGGTCTTGCCCTGGTCTACGCTGGTTTGATTTTCCTGGATTACTGTGGTCAGTTTAGTTCTGAGAATCTGACAGACTGGGTTGAGAGTAGAGGAGTGTGAACAGGAGAGAAGGGGTCGGAAAATTCTTCCCTATATGGAATAGTTGAAGCGACTGGGGTTTAGCTTGAGGAAGGGAATAGAAAATACTCAGAGGATGGGATTAAAATCAGTGGGGTAGAGCGGGGGGAGATTTCACCTCTCTAGAAAAGGGATGAGAAAGATGGAATGAATGAGCTGCCTCTGGGGAAAGTGAGGCCACTGACACCAGAGATGCACAAGGCTGGAGGCCTTAGTGAAAGGGGATTTGAGATTGAGATGCGGGCTTTTGTTCCCTTCCAGTCCCAACACCGAGCCACTCTGAGTCGGTGTCTCCTCACTCCAGCTCTTCCCACAGGCTGTGCTGAAGGTGAGGGGTCCCCAGGGAGGCCTGAGCACATCCCACCCCCGGTCTCTCCATGCTGCACGGCCTCAATTCCCACGCCCGCCCCACGGCCCACCAGGACCAGGACACAAAGTCTTGGACAGGCTAATCCACATGGTTGGAGGAACCCTTGGAAAGCACCTTGTCCACCCCCTCCCTGTATGGTGGGGTGAATGGAGGCAAGTGAGGAGAAAGGGTTTGCCCGAAGTCAGTGGCTTGTACGAGGTGATCGTAACTCCACCTTGAACCCAGACCTCCACACCTGGGCTCCTGCCCCCGAGCCTGCCAGGTCATTAGTGGACCGACAGTGTGGTTCCCCCAGTCAGGGAAGGTTCCCAGGCAGAATCAGTCCTACTCTTTTCCACACCCCATAGTGTCTCTCACTTGAGATCTGCTTGACATGGATTTATTGAGAACCTACTAGGTGCCAGGCATTATGCTAGCACTCAGTGATGTGATAGTGGCTGCACTAGAGTAGGGGGTGAGCTTCTTCCCTCTGTCACCTTCAGAGCACTTCTCAGTTTTGAAATTACTTGGTTTATTTATTCATCTAATGGCTTACTCCCTGCCTTCCCTGTGCCACCCTGCCCTGCTCTCAACCCATCCAAGCCCCCACTGTACTCCCAGCTCCCAGAGCAGTCCGGGTTCATAGGATATGTTTATAAACTGCTTGCTGAATGAGTGAATGGGGAGCAAAACTGACGCGATGCCAGCCCTTGTGGAGCCAGGGTAACAACCAACACTTCCTGAGCCCGGCCATAGGCCTGGCGCTGTGCCAAGTGTTTCTCCCACATCATCTCATTTAATTTTCACAACAGTGCCTAAAAGGTAGTGCTATCATTGGCCCCATTTTACAGATGAGGAAACTGAGGCTCAGAGAGGTTGAATAGCCTCTCACGGCTCTTGCCACCTCCCACCTTATATTATAACTATCCAAGCCCCTGTCTCATGCCCCTCTGACCACACTAGACTCCTGGAAGGCAGGAACCACTTCTGCTTTCCCTCTGTTCTCCCCTGTGTCCTGCACAGCGCTGACCTTCCTTGGCACCTATAAACGTTTATTACATTCAGCTGGGTTGAATAAAGATTTGGGAAAGGAAAAGAGGACATGGTGAGGAAGAGAGGATGACTAGAGAACACCAAGTAAGGGGCAGACAGCAGCATAACGCAGCGTCAGTGCTGGGAGCCAGCTTCAAAGACCGTTTCACCCAGTGCCTCCCCCACCCACATTCAACTTTGGGACTCCCTCCAGAGCAGCCCGCCAAGGAGTTTCCCAGGCTCTGCTTGTTCACCACCAGTGATGGGGAGCTCAGCACCTATTGAGGCATGAGATGATCCAAGGATATCACTTAGCCCAGGGCCAGGTGGCTCCCTGACAGCTCGTCTTTCCTGAGTACTTTCTCTGTGCCAGGCACATTAGAGCCACGAGAGGTAGGTACTATTATTATCCTAGTTGGACAGATGAGAAAACCAGGGCATGGAGAGTTGTATAACTTGCCCAAGGTCTCACAGCTGGTAAGTGGGAGAATACAGAATACAGTTCGAAGCCCAGGAGTGGGGCCCTAGAGAGCCTGCCCTCCTAACCTCTATGCCAGGGCTGTCCATTGAAATAAATGCAAACACACATGTAATGTTACATTTTCTAAAAGCCACACTAAAAAAGTAAAAAGAAACAGGTGAAAAAAAAGGAACTTGAGAGATTTATCTTAATAATATGTTCACTTAAATCCAAAATAGTATCATTTTAACATGGAATGAATCTAAAAAAAGTCATTAATGTGACACTTTACGTTCTTTGGGTTCTAAGCCTTGGAAATCTGGTATGCATTGTAGCACATCTCAGTTTGAACTCAGCACCTTTCAAAAGCTTAGTAGCACATGTGGCTAGTGGCCACCATACTGGACCACACAGTTGTATACTAGACTGCCTTTCAAGGTGCTTGCTATGCTATATCCTAGTGCATAGGAAGAATCCAATAAATGTCAGGCACCGTTATGATTATTTTTATCACTGGCTGCTGTTGGTGGTGGTCCAGGGAGAAGCTGGGCTGAGGCCCCAAGCCCTTGGCATAAGCACTGATGTTTCTGTTCTTAATCTGAGTCCTCCAAGCCAGCAGCTTGATGTCTCCCAGGCTAAGCCAAGCTTTGTGTACCCTTGGCCTCTGGGTTGGGAAGAGCCAGCCTAATACTCTCTAGGAGGTGAGGGAGAGACCAGGCTGAGGTCTCTCCATCTCCCCAGCTGGTCAGCTGAGTACCACATGAAGTGAGACCTCCTTGGGGTTTATAAGCCTGTGGCCCATCTGCTGTGGAGTGTGGGGTGGCCAGGTACACATCTGGAAGGAAAAGGGCAAAGGCCCCTCCTTCTGTGGTCTCTGGAAGCAGCACCTCCTGCATGCCTTAGGCAGATTAGGTCTTTACACAGAACAAACAAACACACAAATCCCCACACATTTTTTTAATACTTCTTTTATTCATGAAACCCCACGAGTTAAATGGAACAGAGATAAGGGGTTGGCATTGCCCCCTATCCCTCTGTGGTTCCTGGACAGTTGCTGAGTGCTTGCAAAATGGTTCCCAAACCTGTCTGCACGTTGGAATCACCTGGAAAATTTTGAAATATACCAATGCCTCAGAGGTTGCGATTGAATTGGCTTAGGGTGCGGCCGGGGCTTTGGAATGTGTAAAAGATCTTGGGAGATCTATCAGGCAGACAATTTTGGGAACTGCTGTGCTAACCCTTTGGGGCACAAGCTCATCTAGTCCTCACAGCAGCTAGGATGCTGGTGTGGTTATAGTTCCCACTTTACAGATGGAAAGATGGAGGCTCACAGAGGTAAAATAACTGGCCCAAGTTCAGACAGCCAGGAAACAGGCATGGTAGGGATTTACTAGCCATGGTCTTAGCCAGTGGCGTGCTGTTAAATGTTTAACAACTGGCTCTCTGGAGCCAAAACAAAAGCCCTGATTTGTAGCACCTACCCATATCCATGGTGAAATGACTCCCACCGTGGCTGATTTCAAGCTACCAAAGTGATGTCACTGAGCACAGAGCTGGGAAGTGGTTCACACAATTGGCTGTTTGGTCAGTACATTGGGCTCCAGCATGTGGCTGGGCCACGCGGCACGGTGAAGAGGGGGGGATCCTATTGAGTAGGAGGTAGATATTGTATTAATTTGCTGAATTTTTAGTCATAGAACACTTTCTCAAATGAAAAATTTGAAAGCCCCCAATATTTCCAACAGATAAAAAGCAGTATGTTATCAGTAGAGGTTTATTTCATAAACTTAAATTATAAGATCTTGCTCTTGCTAAACTGGGTGAGCCCCAGGGCGGGGTGGAGACTTATGATAATGGGCAGTAGGTGGCGTGAACAGCAGCCTCCACTCAGAACCAGAAGCCTCGTGGTCCAGGCCTACCTCTGACCTCACTTCCCCGGGTGGCCTTGGGCCAGTCCCTGCCCCTCTGGGCCTCCATTTTTTTGTGTGTCCAGGAGGAGTCTGGACGGCACGTGGGACCCGCAGGGTGTGGTTTTCTAAGCTGGCGTTGGCCCTGCAGCACCTCTCCCTGACCCCAGCCAGCCTTGGCCCTGTATTTATAGCCATGACTTCAGTCTCTCCAGTGCCACTGAAGCTAGTTCCCTGGACCACATATTTATAAACCCAGCAGGGCAGAAATAGACGTGACGTGCAGGGAACTTGGCTGATTTGGTGAGCAGACTGGATTTGGTGTGTCCATTTGGAATGGGCTCAAGCTCCCAGCATCCTGGGTACCAGGACTCAGGCAATCCAGAGCCGGAAGGGCACTTGGAGACTCCAAGCCCAGCCCTGTATTTGTGTGGTTGGGGGACACTCAGGCCCAGGAGTGAAGGGACATGTCCAGGTGTGCAGAGGGCATGGCAGAGACAGGCCCAGAATAAAGAGTTTTTTTGCACTGTGCAAAATGGCGTCTCCCCGGACCCTGGGGAGACCACCCCTTCCACAAGTGATCATATCAGGTGCCAGATACCTGTCAGGTCCTGGTTTGGTTGTTTTTCTGCTCTGGGACCGTGGGCAGAGATTATCCTCCCTCGGCCTCTGTTTCTCCATCTGTTAAATGTGAGTAGTAGTAGGTACCTGCCTTCTACGGTTACTGTGGGGAATAAACAAGGTCATGCTTGATATCATATACCTGGGCAGTGCCAGCACACAGTCACAGTCAGTGTTCAATAGGTGGTGCCTTATATCCTCAGTCACCCCTTAACAAAAGTAACCTATAGGATATCATTATTCTTATCCTCAAACTCATTGTATAGCATGGGTTTTACATCGAGGAGACACTCTATCCACTTAATGAACTTGCAAAAGAACGCCCTCAAAGAAATAAAGCTAATATGTGAAATCACATTTTTATATACTGGACCATAAAAATGCTCAATCCTAGATGGTAGACAGGTTTGTAGTGGAACATGAAGGTTCTAAAGTGGTGAATGCTTGAATAATCAGAGTGCTGGTGTAAGACATCTCCCAGGGGCTTGCAGGGTTTGTGTTCCTGAGTTTGCCGCCTAATGTTGATTTTACATATTTTTAACGGTAGATGAGAATTTAATGTAATACTGAACCTGAAATACATATGCCATACAACACAGAAGATAGCATCATAGTAATACCACTGTTTTTCCTGTCCTAATGACACATGCACTCCCCAGTCCCCTTTCCTGCTTAATTATTTTTCCATTGCACTTATCAACCTCCGACATACTTTCTTATTTATTTATTGTCCGTCCACCCCAACTAACGTGTGAGCTTCACGTGGGCAGGGTTTCTTTCTCTTTTGTTCACTGTGTACTGCCAGGACTTAAAATAGTGGACGGCACAGAGCAGGTGTTCAGTGAATATGTGTCAAAAGAATGAATGAATGAATGAGTGAATGTGTGAGTCTCCATCCTACCAAGAAGGCAACTGGAATTCAGTGAGATGAGTGACTGGTCCAAAGTTACCAAGCTATCATGAGGCTGAACTGAGGCCTGGCTGACACTCGTCTCTCCTGAGACCACCCAGTGTGTCCAGCTCAGGAGTTCTTCCCAGGCCCTCACAGCTACCTCTTGTCAAGGGATGGTTTCCTGACGCTTCCAGAGCTCTCCCAGCTTCACATGACGCTCATCCAACACTGGTCCCTTAGGTCCCAGGAGTAGGACAGGAACAGTGGGGAGAAGGGAAGTGGGGAAGAAGGAAGAGCAGTCAGAGCAGGCTGGGCAGCCAGGGTGGTGACGGCCGGAGGCCAAGGCAAGAAGAAAGGAGGCCACGATCGGTCAGTCTGTCCTGCAGGTCTGGAGGGAGGGGTCAGTAATGTGGGGTCACATTTGCACATCCCTCTGGGACTGACTCTGCCCACGGAAAAATGCCAGGGAAGGGCAAGTCCAGGGAGGATTCAGGGACTCCTTCAATCGTGGATACTGCCATCCCCACCAACCACTCTGCCCAAGGCCTTTTTTAGCTGGGGAAACTGAGGCCCATTGAAAGGAAGTGACTCTTCCAGAACACACAGCAAGATAATTCCAAATGCCAGGCTTCCTCATTCTCACCAGTTCTGGAGGTTGGAGGGGGTTGAGACGCCCCCTTTGGAACCATGGGGAAGAGACCGCCACCCACCTTGGCTCCCATCCCTTCCTTGAGAGAAAAGCAGTAAGGCAGGAACATAGTCTCAGCTCAGAATCTTGAGGACAACAAAAGCTCTCTTCCTAGTGGCCAAGAGAACTCAGCTCTGGACAGTCCAGACACTACCCTCCACCCCACTCCTAATGCCAGGGTGCTGCCAGACAGGGGTGGGGTGGGTAGGCGCACCCTGAGCCATCTGGACCAGTTCTGGGTTACCCCTCTCCCCAGAGTGACTCCAATTTTGTCCCTAGGCTATACATACAATTAGTACCTCAGTTACTCCCAGTCCATTATTCCACTTGATAACTATTTATTTAGTGACTCCTATGTTCCAGGCAGTGTACCAAGCACTGCAGATAATCTTCCCCTCTCTCCCTTCCACGCTCCCATCCTCCCATCTTTCCATTCTTCCTCCTCATTCATTCATTCAGTAACTACTTAAACTATTAAGGCAGTACAGCCTATGGATAAGAGGGATATTTGGAGCTGGACTATCAGGATATGACCCCCGACTCAGCCACTCACTAGCTGTGTGAGCTTGGCAAGTCACATAAGTTCAATTTCCTTATCTGCAAAATGGGGATAATAATAGCATCTTCCTTATAGGGTTGTGATGAGGATAACATGAGTCAGTGTACACGAAGTGTCTGGAATAACACCTGATGTAGTAAACACTTCATAAACTTCAGCCATCATCCTTGTCATTGTGATTATGTGCCTGGCACTGTGCCAAGTGCTGAGGAAATTGCTTCAAAATGCTCCTCTCACAGAGGCGTCTGCACGCCAGCCCTTGTTTCAGCCTCCACTTCCACCCCCAAAGCTGGGCCTTGCCATGGCTCCCGCAGCCCTATAGGGCTACCCTCTACCTTACCTCTCAAGCCAGCAGGAGAGAGTCCAGGCAGCTGAAGCCTGTCACAATTTGGCCACCTTCTCTCCCAGCCTCACCTCCCTCTGCCCTGCCACACGTGCCCTAGCCTCAGCCTATCCAGGCCCTTGTGGTTCTCCAGATTCATCCTCAAATGGTCCTTCCTTCTTGCCTCCACGGGGCCTCGATGGATGGAGTACCCTCCATTCATCAGACTGCCAAACGCTTCCTGCCAAAATCCTTCAAATTCAACTGAAACATCATCCGTCATCCCCAGGAAGCCCTCCTTCCTTCCCCTCAGCCAAGAATCATGAGATCTGCCTTTGAATCTGCATTTCCCTTTGTTTGCAACTTTTCTTTATTCCATGAGCAATGGGGAGCCACGGAGGGTTCCTGAGCAGCTGAGCAACACTCTCAGAGGTACGCTTTAGAAGAATGGACCAGATCCTGTAGAGGATGGAGACAGGGAGAGATTGCAGGTAGGGAGGCCAGGTCTGGAGTCCTTCAGAGGAATAAGGGTTCCAGCTTCCTGGGCCGCTTATCCCCTCTCTGCCTACTCTAGTCTCCCCCTTACAAAATCAGATCCTGTGATTTCCCCAGCACTGACTCAGGAAGTCAGGGGGAAAGTCAAAACTAGGACCCCATGCCTGGTGCTGCAATGTGTCTACTTAAGCCCTGATCCTCAGCACTCCTCACTCCCTTTATTTCCTCTGCAGCTGCAAAGCAGGCTGAGGGCACTGAAGACGATGAAGAATCAGGGCAGGCCAGACTGTGCTTTATGTTCACCCGGCCTGTGAGCCAAGCATCCCCAGAGCCCCATAGGTGAGCAGCACCTGGCCCTGCTCCCTCATCCCCTGCCAAGTAAAGGAGCGAGCCTGTATTTTTCAGTTAATCCCTCAACAACCCTGTGAAGCAGGCTCTGTGTTAATCTGTTTTACAGAAGGGGAAACTGAAGCTCACAAAGAGAGAGACTTGCCCAGAGTCGGGCAGCCACTGAACAGAGGAGTCAGAATTCAAACCCAGATCTGATTCCAAAGCCAGTGCCCTTCCTCCACCACATAGGGATGTGAGGCTCCCAAGGCCACATCCCCTGGGCCCACTCATGGCAGAAGCCAACCACTGAAGGAGCCTCTGGAGATCTCGGCAGACCCTCAGAGCTGCATGGACAGGGGCTGTAGGGATCTGATGCTCAGCTAGGCCTCTGGTCCTGGGGGCCCTGCTTGGATTCATGGGAGGCGAGGGGAGAGAGGACAGGAGGCTGACCGCTCAGGAGGGAGCAGGGCTTGTGCGAGAGGCTGGAGGCAGGTGTCTTGACACCTGGGCTCTAATGCCAGGCCTGTGTCCGAACCTTCTGTACCACCTGAGTGATCCCTTCCCTGTTCTGGGCTCAGAGCTCCCCTCTCTGAGATGAGCGCGGTGGGTTTGCTGGACTCTGTCAGTCCTATCAGCTGAGGCTGGATGGACTGGAACCTTGGGCCTGTGGCCAGAGGAGGGCTGTGGATTTGGGGAAGCTGGTCTTAGAGGACTCCCCCTTCCGTTTCTGTGGAGGCCGGAGCGGGCTCTCTCCTGCCCACGGTGGAGCCGTGCGTGCACAGACAGGTGTGCTGTGTCTGAGCGCGCAAGCTCGGGGGCTGGGCGGGGTCCCTGGAGTCAAGTCTGCAGCCCCTGAGAGTGCGGGTAAGAGCACGGGGCCCAGCAGTTCTACCACCCAGCCCCCTGTGACCCTGGATGCAGAATTTCTCTCTCCGTGCCTCAGTTTCCTCATCTGTAGACAACACTCACGTGGCTGTCCCACAGGAGCGTTAGGTCAAAGCCTTGTCCAAGCACCAGCAGATGCTCAGTAAGGGGCAGCCGCCGTTACTGTTCCAGGTCCTGACACCCCCTCCCCTTCCCCAGGTTCCGGAGCAGGGTGGGTGTTCCAGGGCTTGGGCCCACAATGGGGCCTGCCCAGACCCCCCAGCTGGGCTGGGAGCCTTCCCTCCTTGGGAGGGAGACTTGAATTGGAGCGCCCCTGCCAACTCCTCCCTCCCGGCTTGGCAGTGCGAAGACAACGCCGGCCAAAAATATTTGTGTGGGTGGCGGAAAGTTAACTTTTCCGCCTCTGTCTTCTTTCCTGGAAACCGTGGCCACCGTCAAATACAGCAAAACAGAAGCAGGCATAGAGTGAGGCGAGGCCCTGTGGGGCGTCCCAGGGAGCCCTGCCCCCCACACCCACTCCTGCCTCCTGCCATCTGGCTCCATGGTGGGGCGGGTGGCGGTGGTGATGGAGGGCTCCAAAGGCTTAGGATCATGGCATCCTGCAATGCCAGGGCTGGCTGGACCCTCCAGCATCATCTGGCTCAAGCCCACCATGGTGCCTTTGGGCAAACCGGCTCGAGTGCAGAAGGCCCCTGCCCAAGGTCAAACAGCCAGTTAGGACTCTTCAGAATTCTACCAGCCCTTCGTGAGATTCTAAGATTCTTTGAAACTCTAATGGCAGAAATCTGGCAGCAGCTGGCGACTGAGAAGGAATCTGGAGACGAATGAGGCCCTGGAACCTCTCTTCCCTGTGTCCACCATCACGGTCAAGGTGCCAGAGATGGGTTCAGAGATCAGCCTTATCACTTACCAGCTGTGTGACTCAGGCCAGAAGTCACTTCGCCTCTCTGATCCTCAATTTCCCCACCTCCGAAATGGGATAATAACAGTACCTCCCTCATAGGAGCCTACTGGGGTAGGGGATGCCTGACCCTGCCTGGGGGTGGAGGCATGGCCTCCAGGTACCACAGCAGCAGAGGTCAGCCCAGGCCCTGAGGTCGCCAACATCCACAGTCTTTCACAATTCTCAGAATTCTCACTGCCCATGGGGCAGCCAGTAGGAGGTGGGGGGGATTCTTCTCTTTCTGTTTTATAACAGGATAAGTGACATTCAGAGAGTTCAGATCCTCCAGAGTTCACACAGCTAAGCAGTGGTGGAATCCAAGATCTGTTAACCAACATCTATAAACTTCAAGGTTTCCTCCCGAGTGCAATCGGTCACTGACCCTGACTTAAGCTCTACCTGCCCATCCTGGGGCATCTTGCCCACCTCTGCCTGGGGCCTCCACAAATGATTTTTAAATCTTTGTCTCCAACCTGGAACTCTCCCCTGCTCTTCAAGCCTCCCTGTGGAGCTGACCGTGCTCATCTCCCCCGGAAATCCCAAATCAAACTCATCTCCCTGCTCCCCTGAACACCTGCTCCTAACCATTTATTCCTGATCTCTATTAACGAAATCACACTGTCACCAGAGTGACGAACTGGGCTGCATCCTAGCCTCCTCCCTCTTCCTTCACACCCACTCTCCATCTGCCTCCCCGCCCAGCCAATTCTTCCGCCCAAGTTTCTCTCCCATCTATCCCCTCTGCGCATCCCTATAGAAAGACTCCATCCTCTCTCTCCTGGATTGCCATCATTTTTAACATTTCTAAATAATCATACTGTTATTATTATTGTCCCTGTTGTCATTCACAGCTCTCCCCACCAGATTTGAAGGCTTCACAAGCCAGAGTACCATGTCTTCTTTAGTCCCACTGTAGCCCCAGTACATTTTATAGTGCCTAAAATGTAAACAGGAGCTCGAAAGTTTTTGGTGGAATGAAAGAATAGTCAACATGTATTAAGTTATGTCTCAGAAACTGTCCTAAGTCCTCCGCATGCATTTCCTCACTTAGTCCTCATTGCAACACTATGATGGATATATTACAGTTCCCATTTTACAGATGGGGAAGCTGAGGTTCACAAAGGTCATGGGACTTGTTGCCCACCACACAGGTGGCAGAGGTGGGATTCTAGCTCAGAGCCTGGGCATGTAAGCACATCACTGCGCCCCATCCCTTGGTGCACAGCCTCCTCAGGGGGTCCTGGCCCCAGTCTTGCACCCTCTGCGCCACCATTGCTGTGATTCCTTGCGGCATATGTACCTTTGGTGACACATGAGAGAATTTTTTCTAGGAGGTGCCCAGATAAATATTTTTAAATAACTAGGTAGTTATTTAATGTGTATTAAGGGGGAAAATGACTTAGCACAACATATTCGTGGTTTCTCTGCAATTATTGCTTAAGTTAAGTCTAAAGTAATAGAAGTAAGTTATTTAAAGTTGATTTACGGAAAGATATTAAGCAAATAAAGTGTAAGTGGCATAAGGATATGGCAAAAATTGGGGCAAAAATTTGGGATGTCGAATGACTGAAGCTTGGGACTTTCCTATGGACACGTGAGACCTGTACCCCCAAACACCAGTCAGTTCAGTTCTCAGGGTTCCCCTAAAGTGGAGTCAGAGACTCAGCCTGGAACACGCAGAGAACCATCTCATGCACTGTTTCTTTTCTCCCTCTGCAGATAGATCATCTTGAAGGGGAGGCCTCACAGGCGAGAGACGGGTTAAGGAGGAGGGCTTGGGGGGCCACCACCCACCCAGTCCAGGAAGTCTAACAGTTGAACCCCATTCCAGCTCTGTGAGAAGGCCCCGAGAAGAGCAGAGACCAGGGCTTACTCGGGAGCCTCCAGTGCTGGCCTCAGCCCAGGCGCCAGCTTCTCTGTGTCCCTGAGGAGAGGCAGCACCATGCTGGGCCCGCACCTCCCAACCCCGCCCCTGGGGCCCAGCGAAGGCAAGTCCTCACCCTGCACATTTGCACTTCCCGACGGGAGCTACAGGTGTCTGGCCTTGGAGGCCGAGGAGAGCGGCGGCGAGGAGGGCCTACAGGGAGAGGCGGGGCTCACGGACTTGGAGGAAAACGAAGTGGCCAGAAGGAGTGAGGACAATGCCTGCAGAGCCACCCAAGGGGCACCACAGCTTCCCAGACCCCGGGGCATCCAGTCACCCAGCTGCTCCAGGGAGGCACGAGGGGGTTCCCAGCATGACAACAGAGCCAGCCAGGACTGGGACACGGTGAAGGCCCAGCAGGTGATGACAGCCAGTCTCAGCCCCAGCCCTGGGCCCAGGGTTGCCCAGAAACCAGGTAAGCTCATGGCCCTTTTCCCCTGGACTGCCAGAGTCATGGGGGACCCCACAGGTGCTTAACACAGGCACTCCCGACCATATTTTCCCATGGTACACAAGAGACCATCAGAGTCCCACGGGCCTGCCCAGATTAACAGCTGTGGAGAGACAGGGGAGGCTGTGCCATACGTGTCATTCCAGCTGTACCACATCTAAGTCCACTCTTTTCTCTGCCAAAGAGGGCACGTGAGAAGGCAGCGAGAGAAAGCCACGTTATCATGCTTGGTTAAAAAAAGCCCATCACACACTCTTGTCTGCCCCTTTTTTTTTTTTTTTTTTTCTGCGGTACGCGGGCCTCTCACTGTTGTGGCCTCTCCCGTTGCGGAGCACAGGCTCCGGACGCGCAGGCTCAGTGGCCATGGCTCACGGGCCCAGCCGCTCCGCGGCATGTGGGATCTTCCCGGACCGGGGCACGAACCCGTGTCCCCTGCATCGGCAGGCGGACTCTCAACCACTGCGCCACCAGGGAAGCCCCTTGTCTGCCCTTTGATCATTCGTGGTAACAAATGACCTTAGAGTCTGAGCAACTGATGGGGCAGGACCACCTTGCTGAACATACTAAGTGCCAACTACTTGCGGGTGCTGGGGATGCAGCACAGGGGCGAAACAGATGTGGTCCCTGCCCTCATGGTGCTTTTGAGGTAGAGACTGAGCCTTTGATCTAAACCGACCTCCTAATTTTACAGGTGGGAAAACTGAGGCCCAGAGTGAGGAAGAGACTGCTCCAGGTCACTCGGCCTGTCGGTGGCTGAGCCGAGCCCACATTCCTCATCCAGGCCTTGGTTTCCCATCTGTTAGAGGCGACAGAGGCACGTCACCTGGGCTGCAGTCATGACTCAGTGACATTGTGTAGGGGAGAGCTCGGTGTGCATGGCACATGAGGAAGGAAGGAAGGGAGGAAGATCAATTTCCCACAGGCGGCAAGAGTCGGCAGAGCAGGGCGGGACAGGGAAACCCACACTGAATCACCTCCACCGCTGGGTCCATGGCAACGCTGAAGTGGGTCCAGATGGGGAGGACATGAGCCGGGCCATGCTCGCTCAGGCGGGAGCCGCTGCCAGCAGATCCCGGGGGCGCAGGGCGTGCGGGGGACACAGGCCTGGGAGGGCTTGTGCGTCAGGAAACTGAAGGAGCACTTCATTTCTGTGCAGGCGTCGCCGACACCCAGCCTGGCGTCTCACCAGCCTCCCACCCACTCCCTTTTCCGAAATAATTCTCTCCAGGCTCTGACAACCCCCCACGGGCACCATTCCCCATCCCCGTGGCCCCCAGGCTTGGGTCACACAGGGAGCCAGGCAGGAACAAGGAGGGGCCTTCAATGCATTTGGGGTAGGTAGGAGGAGGATCCCAGGGGTATCCAGCAGCCTTGAACTTGGAGACAGGTCTCCACACCAGAGTCGACACAAATCCAGGTCCCCTAGAGCTGGAAGCGTCAGGACCTGCTCCCTTCCCTCTCACAGACCATGGCTGGGGGTCAGGAGACATGGGTGCTGGTTCTGGACCTGATGCAACTAGCCAAGGCCCCAAAAATCCCTTCCCAGTTTCTTCATCTGTGAAAATAAAATAAAAATATGAGCCCTATCTACCTCATAGAGCTATCGGGAGGTTGCAGGGTAATCCAGATAAGCATGTAAGGGATGTTGATAGCAACCACAACGATCATCGATCATCGTCAGCGCAACGATACAAGAGCTATTATTTGTTGAGCCCTCATGTGCCAAGTCCACTGTGCTAAGAGCTTTGCACATATCACTTCATTTAATCACATAACAATCCCCATAAGGGACACACTGTTACCATCTCCATTATACAGAAGAGAAGACTGAGGCTCAGAGAATATAAGTGACTTGTCCAAGACTCATGGCTAGCAGGCTGCAAAGCCATGATTCAATCACAATGTTTTGAATGTGGGCCTTTGCTCTTGGCTACCACTGTGCTCTGGATCTACACGGGCGAGAGTTGTCTGCTGACACCCTTGAGGGGAAGAGACCATATATGGAGAAACTACCAGTACCGACTCCTGTTGGCTTCTCACACAGAGCTGGCCCATTTCATGGGACCTCATTCTTGTTGATCTTTGAAGGCAGCTATTATTCTCCCCATTGTACAGGTGAGGCAACTGAGGCTCAGAGACTCACGTCCCTTGCCCAAGGTCACAGTCAGCGCTGGAGCTGAGACTATGGTCTTGTTCTTCTTGCTCACAGTCTGGTTCATTCCTCTCTTTAACATCTAGCCAGATGGTTATCTAGTTCTGTCCTGGACATTTCTAGGGACAGAAGAGGTAGGAGTAACCTCAGGAGGATGGAGTGGGCAGGGGAGACTTCTCAGAAGTGGAGGCAGAAAGGAAGTTGGGTCTCGGGAGAGAGTAGAAACCCGGGTGGTCTTGGGTCAGAGCCTACACTGGCCTTTCTGCTCCCTTGAGAAAGGGAGTGGCCAGAGTCCCTTCTCTCTATGCGGAGATCTGGAGGGAAGGGGCCTGTGGCTGCCGGGTTATTAGCGGATTAGGGCGTCCTTTTAAAACTTCCTCCCATTACTGCCAAAGGATTATAAGTATCTTCAGACAGTTACACCCATCCTTCCGCAATTATACCTGCCTCTCTTGAGTGCTCCCTGACAGTTTTAACTATGGGTCACGGCATCTTCTGCCTTGAGTATCCACCACTTGGGGTGGGTGGGTTTCAGTGACATTTTGCTCAGGCCTGAGTACAAGCTGAGCAGAAGAGAATGGGGTCCTTGGCAGGCTGGAGGGTCAGGGGATGCAAAGAGATGAGGTGGGCAGCAGCCTGCAGCTCAAGTTTCCTGCCATCAGCTGCTGCCAACTTGAGAGAAGATACGTGGGAAGAAAGTGTCCCATAGGGCTCCTCCTCAGCACTGGTTAGTCCATAGCTCACCAAGAGAGACCCACGCTGTACTTCCCACAAAGTCTCAGCTGGTCATAACTGGCAGGGCTTACTGAGATTATTCTATAGATAATCTTGTGGAGATTCCTAAGTCCAGAGATGGCAAGTGAATTGTCCAAGGTCACACAGTAAGCTGGTGGCAAAGCTATAGCTGGAACCCAGGGTTTCTGCCCCTCAAGTCAGCTGCCGGGCCCTGTGTTAAATGCTTTGCATGGGTTCTTTCTTTTCATCCTCTAAACAACCCTCTGAAGTTCATAATTTTCTTATCTGTTTGACAGATGAGGAAACTACGGCATAACAAGTTTAGGTGACTTGTCAAAGTATCAGGCCAGCGGGTGGAGGAGCTGAGATTTGAACCCTGGGAGGTCTGGCCCATGCTTTCAACCACCCTCTGTGCTGCCTTGTCTCCATGGAGACAAGGCAGCAGGCTGTGTTCTTCCACCCACCTGGGGCTGGGGAAAGGTTGTTCAGACTCTGAGGGATGGTGGACAAGCCATAACCCCTTCCTCCTTGGAGACACTCAGGGAGACCTGGGATCCACTGCCAATTCAGCCCCTCCTCTGCCCCTGGCTTTGGGATTCCCACCTTCCCTGCTCTCCAGGCCATTGTTCTGGAGGTCCAGGTTATCTGAAGAATTTGGAGACCTTTCCAACTCTACTGGACACTGCTCCAAGCCTTTGGGGTGGAGATGCGGGTGTGGATCTGGGTTGTCAGAGGAGCCCTGCCCCTGGCCATGTCTATCTTGCTGAGGCAAAGGAGTCAGCACCCATGATGAGAGCTGATCCCTGGGCCAAGGACAAGGCCCCTGCTCCTCAGGCCCGTGGAAAAGAGGGCAGACAGAAAGGCAAGGTGCTGCCCACTCTCCCTCCCCCCACCCCCCGACCACGGTGACTCTAATAGGGGTGATGGTGTAGGAGCAGGGCTCACAGGTTCTCATAGACCTCACACGTGTACCCACACATCCTCGCTCACACTCCCTACAAACACATGTGTATGCGCGATGATATCTACACACCATGTTCTTATGCAAATGCTCGTGTATATGTTCACAACTGCACACACATGCACACACACGCATGCTCTCAGACACCAACACACCCGTGCATGGGGTAGACATTGGCACACACCCTCCCACAGATGCCCCCCTCATCCATGCATGCTTGACTTTCACATGTGGACACATGTGTCAGATTTGCATACATAACAGTCCCACCTGAAAACATACAAGCACACATATTCCCTCCCTTCGATACAGGTTAAAAGCATGTTCCTTTCTCCATTTTCTTTTGCTCACACACCTACACCGTGCAATCTCTCTTGCAGGCACTCACTCGCTCCTACAGTCATATCCACTCTGCGCACCCACCGTCACATACCCACATACAGACCGAACCACTTTCTGTCCTTCCTTTCCCCCATCTCTTTCACTTTCATACCCACCCACACAGTAATCCTAGGCTCCCTCCCTCCCTCCCTCTCTCTCTCTCTCTCTCAACACCCCAGCCTCCCTCCCTCCCTCCCTCTCTCTCTCTCTCTCTCTCTCTCTCCCACACAGTTTGTTTCCTGGTTTCTCACAGGCTGGGCTGTAGCACGTGTACTCACAGAGCAGGCCTGCCTGATGCCGATCCCCAGGACCCCTTCAGTGCCCACCTCCACCCCCCCACCGTCACCTGGGGCAGCCCCAGCACAGGAGCAGCCACCGGGTCGGAGGGATTCTCTGAAGCCATGAAGCCAAGCAGAGGGTCAGCAGCCAGGGAGGGTTTGTCCCTTCTGTCACCTGACTCCATGCACTCTAAGCCCACCCACTGGGGACAGGGGACGTCTCAAAACCAGGCCACTTGCACCTCTGCATTTCACAGAACCTTGGGTGAGTGGGCTTACATCAGCACATTTCTAACTTCCTCTAGCAGATATCTAAACACAGAACCTTGATATAAAGGACACAAAAGTGGAACCATCCTGGTTAAAGGGGTGGGGTACTTGGAACCCAGGGAAACTTCGGTGAAAACCCAGGACAGCGTTTTTCCACGTGCTTTGTTGGGGGCGTGAAAGGTGCTTCTTATCAGCCCAGTTTCCAAGCCCATTGCTAGCCCCTCCACCACTGGGAGGGGGCACGTGATTGTGGAAGTCTTGACTTTTCACAGCATCCCCACTAGATTCTGATGTGCAATGACCCTTGCCATGGGGGCTCTGAACGTCACTGCCCTTGTTGTTGCTGGCCCACTAGTTAAGACAGTGGATGGCCCCAGACTGCCTGGGAGGTGACAGCCTTCCTCAACCTCTATGTGCCAAGGCCTACTTAGGCAGTCCTACCTGCCTAAGTCCTAGACAGTCATTCTAGTTACTGGGGCTGAGAAGGGAGAGGACGGGCCTAAGAGGGTACTGCATCTGGGTCTGAAAGGAAACGGGCTGGGGAGATGAGAGGTGGTGTCAGTTATGGGGACTCACAAAGACAGACTTAAAATGGGGTAAGTGGGAAGGATAGAGAAAAGAGGGGGGCATGAAATAGATGGGAGAGACATGAAGAAACTGAGTGAAATAGAAAGCAGAAGGATTCAGGGACCCATCGAGAGACACAAAAATTGAGGAGGAAACAGAGAGACAGACAATCAAGCAGCAGAGACTGAGGCCAGGGAGAGGAAAGAGGCAGAGAGAGGAGACCCGAGGGGAGATGGGAGGCCTAGCCCGCGGAGGAGGGAGTCGCACCTCCGAGGGCTGGGCGGGGCGGCGGGGCGGGCGGCGCTAGGGCCCCGGGGAGCGAGCGGCAGGAGCGTGGCTCGCCAGCCCGCCCAGCCCTCCCGGCTCCCGGTCCCGGAGCAGCCTGCTAGGCG